>NC_069504.1:498815432-498980432 GCF_027579735.1 Bombina bombina
GGATATGTGAAAAAGTATGAAGGAATTGTTCAAAATTCACCAAAATTTCACCACAGTGTCATAAAGCCATAAAAAGTATTGCACGCCAAATTTGAAAGCTTTAACCCTTAAAATAACGGAACCGGAACCGTTTTTACATTTAACCCCTATACAGTCCCAGCTATCTGCTTTGCTGAGACCCAACCAAGCCCAGAGGGGAATACGATACCAAATGACGCCTTCTATAAGCTTTTTCAGTGGTTCTTAGCTCCTCACACATGCATCTGCATGCCTTGCTCTCCAAAAACAACTGCGCATTAGTGGCGCGAAAATGAGGCTCTGCCTATAACTAGAAAAGGCCCCCATCTGAAAAAGGTGTCCAATACAGTGCCTGCCGTTTTTCTAAACAATCCCCAAGATTATAATAACTATTAAGAGTTATAATCTGCAAAATATGCTTAGCAAAGTAATCGTTTTAGCCCAGAAAAATGTCTACCAGTTTTTTAAGCCCTTATAAAGCCCTTTATTCTTTTACTTAATCTAAGAAAATGGCTTACCGGTCCCCATAAGGGGAAATGACAGCCTTCCAGCATTACATAGTCTTGTTAGAAATGTGGCCAGTCATACCTCAAGCAGAAAAGTCTGCCAACTGTTTCCCCCAACTAAAGTTACTTCATCTCAACAGTCCTGTGTGGAAACAGCAATCGATTTTAGTAACGTTTGCTAAAATCATCTTCCTCTTACAAACAGAAATCTTCATCTCTTTTCTGTTTCAGAGTAAATAGTACATACCAGCACTATTTTAAAATAACAAACACTTGATTGAAGAATAAAAACTACATTTAAACACCAAAAAACTCTTAACCATCTCCGTGGAGATGTTGCCTGTGCAAAGGCAAAGAGAATGACTGGGGTAGGCGGAGCCTAGGAGGGATCATGTGACCAGCTTTGCTGGGCTCTTTGCCATTTCCTGTTGGGGAAGAGAATATCCCACAAGTAAGGATGACGCCGTGGACCGGACACACCTATGTTGGAGAAATTGTTATTTGTATCCTTTAATCCGTAATTTTGCCATCATATATACCTTAAACGTGTGTTAGTAATTTATTATATTTTATGGAGAAGATTGAACTTTCATAATGGAAAATGGATGTTTTTTTTCTTTTTTCTTTTTTTTTCCCAAAATTAGCTCAAAGGAATGGGGTTTTAAAAAATGAAAAATATGGAGAAATATATATGTATTATATATTATGTTATATTTCTTCCTTGAAAGACGAACCAGAGGAAAAAAAAAAAAAAAATGAATTACACAAGAAAAAATTTATAAGATTTTTATATATATATAATAAAAAAAATATATTAAAAAAAAAAAAAAAAAATATATCTAAAAATGAAAAAAATAAAAAATGAAAGTATGAATATATATATATATAAGAAATAAATATATATATTTAAAAATGTTTCCATATATATAAAAAACATATATATGTATATGTGCTATATATAATGAGCCTGTGTCTAAAAATATTGAGCCAGTGTCTAAAGATATTGAGCCACCACATGTCCATTGATCACTCATGAGCATGTGACATTCAACTCTATATTGGATTACTAGTATGCTCATCGATGGTTTGAGAGAGCTCCCAGCCTGTCAATCATTAATCGGCATATAACATTCATCTCTATGCTCCATTATTATATCAATTAGCCAACGATTTAGAAAGAACATCTGGATATATCATAAGAACCTCAATGTGTCAGTGATTAACCCATATGATATACATAATAAAAAAAATATATAAAAGGAGAATTAACCATTATTTTTTCACAATTTGATATATATGATAAATAAAAAAATCCTAATCTATAGGGTTAATATATATGACTCATAATGACTATACAATTCTTTTAAAAATCGTAATTCTGTTTGTGGAGATTACCCTCTAATCTGACTAAAGTACAAGGTTAAGAATTGGGATTATAATCATTTTAAAGGAATTTATATCAGAAAATTTAGATCTAGTTCATTATTGAGGCCATTGGGGTGTAATGTCCCGAAGTTATAAATGAATTCTGCTTCCTGTTTCTGGAGTTTTTTCCCCATATTTCCTCTTCTCCCATCTGGTAATATTTTCCTAATGCCCCAGAACTTAAAATCCTCTAGTCTACCTTGATGTATTTCTTTGAAATGTTTATAGAGGATAGTGTCAACTTTTTCATGTTCAATAGCCAATATATGCTCTCTTATGCGGTCTTTGAGTTTTCTACTCGTTTGACCAAAGTATTTTAAATTGCACTGGCATTGGATCAGATATATAACATTAATATCTGTGCATCTAATGTCAGAAATTTTAATCTCTCTCCCTGTTTTGTCAGATTTGATGTTTTTTAGTTTAGTGCTATATTTGCAAGATTTGCAACCATGGCAGGGGTAAAAACCTTCAATTTTTTCTCCCTTCTGATCTAATATCCCTCTGTCAAACATTTTTTTATTTTTAGTGTTTTTAATTTCACTAGGGGCTAAAATAGATTTCAAGTTTCTAGTTTTTTTTATAAATAAATTTTGGCTGTTTGTGTAATGTTTGGCCCAAAATAGGATCTTTTAATAGAAGATGCCAGTGTTTGTTAATTATATTTTGAAAGAGTTTGTATTGTGTGGAATATGTTGTTATAATTGGAATTCCCATATCAAACTTTTTATCAGTATCTTTATTTTTCTTTGATAGTAAATCTTCTCTGTTTGTACTTCTCACATCTTCTGCAATTAATTCAATTCTTTTCCTATCATAACCTTTTTGTTCAAATCTCTCTATTAGAGTTTTTGATTGTTTTTCATAGTCCTGTATCTCAGTACAATTTTTCCTTAGACGTAACAACTGGCCTTTAGGGATGTTCTTTTTCCAATTAATATGATGACAACTACTAGAGTCGATATAATTATTGGAGTCTATTTTTTTGAAAAAAGTATGTGTCCTTATTTCGTTATTTATTACTTCTATTTCAACATCTAGGAAGTTGATTTTAAATGTACTACACTCATGTGTAAATGAGAGTCCATAAGTATTTGTATTGAGATCTTCAATGAAAAGATTTAAGAGCTCAAAGTCCCCCTTCCAGATGAAAAACATATCGTCGATAAAGCGTCTGTAGAGCACAAGGTTCGCACCCCATGGTGAATATTGAAGATGATTCTGTTCAAATATTCCCATGAATAAGTTGGCATAACTGGGTGCGAACCTTGTGCCCATCGCTGTCCCTTTGATTTGAAGGTAATAGGTATCCTCAAATTTAAAATAATTGTTTGTAAGAATGAATTCAATACATTCTATTAAAAATTTGCCCTGTATGTCTGTCATATTCTCATCTCCATCAAGATATGTTTTGACCGCCTGTGTTCCCAACCTATGATCAATATTAGTATACAAAGAACTAACATCGCAGGTTACTAGTATATAAGAAGATATCTATATATTGAGACAAGTTATTAATAAACCTCCAGGTCGCCCAATCATATCGGGGATTGAATCCATAACTTCAAACTTGTCTCAATATATAGATATCTTCTTACAGAATTATGTTAAAAACCTTCCCTCATACCTCTCAGATTCGACACATTTCTTAAATATTATTAAACATCATAAATGGGAAAAAGATCATATACTAGTAACCTGCGATGTTAGTTCTTTGTATACTAATATTGATCATAGGTTGGGAACACAGGCGGTCAAAACATATCTTGATGGAGATGAGAATATGACAGACATACAGGGCAAATTTTTAATAGAATGTATTGAATTCATTCTTACAAACAATTATTTTAAATTTGAGGATACCTATTACCTTCAAATCAAAGGGACAGCGATGGGCACAAGGTTCGCACCCAGTTATGCCAACTTATTCATGGGAATATTTGAACAGAATCATCTTCAATATTCACCATGGGGTGCGAACCTTGTGCTCTACAGACGCTTTATCGACGATATGTTTTTCATCTGGAAGGGGGACTTTGAGCTCTTAAATCTTTTCATTGAAGATCTCAATACAAATACTTATGGACTCTCATTTACACATGAGTGTAGTACATTTAAAATCAACTTCCTAGATGTTGAAATAGAAGTAATAAATAACGAAATAAGGACACGTACTTTTTTCAAAAAAATAGACTCCAATAATTATATCGACTCTAGTAGTTATCATATTAATTGGAAAAAAACAAATATTAATACTTATAAGCAAAGTTAAACCATAAAACGATTCCAAACTCACAATGTCAATCAAATGTAAAGTCAATCAAAAATGGTGAAAAAAATGGTGGAAAAAGTAAAATGTGAATGTTCGTATTAAACCGTGGGTGTGTCCTCCAACGTTGCTGATGGGTAGTGAGAGATCTATAGTCAAATATAGATGTTAGATGAAGTTGTAGATAAAATGAGTGAAAAATAAGTAAAAAATAAGTAAAAAATATATATAATTCAACCTTTAGGCAAAGGTCATTAGAACCAAAAGGCAAAAAACAAAAAGCAAAAAATAGAAAAAATAATAATAAATGATAAAATCCACTTTGGTGAAATCAAATATGAAATGTAGCAATCCAAAAAAGTTAGCGTTCGTGTTAGTTGTGTGCAAAAAATGGGGGATTAAAACAAATTCTGTGCCCAGTGAGTTCAATGTCCCATCCGATGTTAAAAGTGAAATCACAATAAATAGCGACAAAAAAAAACAGAATTTATGTTTACCTGATAAATTACTTTCTCCAACGGTGTGTCCGGTCCACGGCGTCATCCTTACTTGTGGGATATTCTCTTCCCCAACAGGAAATGGCAAAGAGCCCAGCAAAGCTGGTCACATGATCCCTCCTAGGCTCCGCCTTCCCCAGTCATTCGACCGACGTAAAGGAGGAATATTTGCATAGGAGAAACCATATGATACCGTGGTGACTGTAGTTAAAGAAAATAAATTATCAGACCTGATTAAAAAACCAGGGCGGGCCGTGGACCGGACACACCGTTGGAGAAAGTAATTTATCAGGTAAACATAAATTCTGTTTTCTCCAACATAGGTGTGTCCGGTCCACGGCGTCATCCGTACTTGTGGGAACCAATACCAAAGCTTTAGGACACGGATGAAGGGAGGGAGCAAATCAGGTCACCTAGATGGAAGGCACCACGGCTTGCAAAACCTTTCTCCCAAAAATAGCCTCAGAAGAAGCAAAAGTATCAAACTTGTAAAATTTAGTAAAAGTGTGCAGTGAAGACCAAGTCGCTGCCTTACATATCTGATCAACAGAAGCCTCGTTCTTGAAGGCCCATGTGGAAGCCACAGCCCTAGTGGAATGAGCTGTGAATCTGTCAGGAGGCTGCCGTCCGGCAGTCTCGTAAGCCAATCTGATGATGCTTTTAATCCAAAAAGAGAGAGAGGTAGAAGTTGCTTTTTGACCTCTCCTTTTACCAGAATAAACAACAAACAAGGAAGATGTTTGTCTAAAATCCTTTGTAGCATCTAAATAGAATTTTAGAGCACGAACAACATCCAAATTGTGCAACAAACGTTCCTTCTTTGAAACTGGATTCGGACACAAGAAGGCACGACTATCTCCTGGTTAATGTTTTTGTTAGAAACAACTTTCGGAAGAAAACCAGGTTTAGTACGTAAAACCACCTTATCTGCATGGAACACCAGATAAGGAGGAGAACACTGCAGAGCAGATAATTCTGAAACTCTTCTAGCAGAAGAAATTGCAACCAAAAACAAAACTTTCCAAGATAATAACTTAATATCAACGGAATGTAAGGGTTCAAACGAAACCCCCTGAAGAACTGAAAGAACTAAATTGAGACTCCAAGGAGGAGTCAAAGGTTTGTAAACAGGCTTGATTCTAACCAGAGCCTGAACAAAGGCTTGAACATCTGGCACAGCTGCCAGCTTTTTGTGAAGTAACACAGACAAGGCAGAAATCTGTCCCTTCAAGGAACTTGCAGATAATCCTTTCTCCAAACCTTCTTGAAGAAAGGATAGAATCTTAGGAATTTTTACCTTGTCCCAAGGGAATCCTTTAGATTCACACCAACAGATATATTTTTTCCATATTTTGTGGTAAATTTTTCTAGTTACAGGCTTTCTGGCCTGAACAAGAGTATCAATGACAGAATCTGAGAATCCTCGCTTTGATAAGATCAAGCGTTCAATCTCCAAGCAGTCAGTTGGAGTGAGACCAGATTCGGATGTTCGAACGGACCTTGAACAAGAAGGTCTCGTCTCAAAGGTAGCTTCCATGGTGGAGCCGATGACATATTCACCAGGTCTGCATACCAAGTCCTGCGTGGCCACGCAGGAGCGATCAAGATCACCAATGCCCTCTCCTGATTGATCCTGGCTACCAGCCTGGGGATGAGAGGAAACGGCGGGAATACATAAGCTAGTTTGAAGGTCCAAGGTGCTACTAGTGCATCTACTAGAGTCGCCTTGGGATCCCTGGATCTGGACCCGTAGCAAGGAACCTTGAAGTTCTGACGAGAGGCCATCAGATCCATGTCTGGAATGCCCCACAGTTGAGTAATTTGGGCAAAGATTTCCGGATGGAGTTCCCACTCCCCCGGATGTAATGTCTGACGACTCAGAAAATCCGCTTCCCAATTTTCCACTCCTGGGATGTGGATTGCAGACAAGTGGCAGGAGTGAGTCTCCGCCCATTGAATGATTTTGGTCACTTCTTCCATCGCCAGGGAACTCCTTGTTCCCCCCTGATGGTTGATGTACGCAACAGTTGTCATGTTGTCTGATTGAAACCGTATGAACTTGGCCTTTGCTAGCTGAGGCCAAGCCTTGAGAGCATTGAATATCGCTCTCAGTTCCAGAATATTTATCGGTAGAAGAGATTCTTCCCGAGACCAAAGACCCTGAGCTTTCAGGGGTCCCCAGACCGCGCCCCAGCCCACCAGACTGGCGTCGGTCGTGACAATGACCCACTCTGGTCTGCGGAAGCTCATCCCCTGTGACAGGTTGTCCAGGGACAGCCACCAACGGAGTGAATCTCTGGTCCTCTGATTTACTTGTATCGTCGGAGACAAGTCTGTATAGTCCCCATTCCACTGACTGAGCATGCACAGTTGTAATGGTCTTAGATGAATGCGCGCAAAAGGAACTATGTCCATTGCCGCTACCATCAAACCTATTACTTCCATGCACTGCGCTATGAAAGGAAGAGGAACAGAATGAAGTATTTGACAAGAGTTCAGAAGTTTTGTTTTTCTGGCCTCTGTCAGAAAAATCCTCATTTCTAAGGAGTCTATTATTGTTCCCAAGAAGGGAACCCTTGTTGACGGAGATAGAGAACTCTTTTCTACGTTCACTTTCCATCCGTGAGATCTGAGAAAGGCCAGGACAATGTCCGTGTGAGCCTTTGCTTGAGGAAGGGACGACGCTTGAATCAGAATGTCGTCCAAGTAAGGTACTACTGCAATGCCCCTTGGTCTTAGCACCGCTAGAAGGGACCCTAGTACCTTTGTGAAAATCCTTGGAGCAGTGGCTAATCCGAACGGAAGTGCCACAAACTGGTAATGCTTGTCCAGGAATGCGAACCTTAGGAACCGATGATGTTCCTTGTGGATAGGAATATGTAGATACGCATCCTTTAAATCCACCGTGGTCATGAATTGACCTTCCTGGATGGAAGGAAGAATTGTTCGAATGGTTTCCATTTTGAACGATGGAACCTTGAGAAACTTGTTTAGGATCTTGAGATCTAAGATTGGTCTGAACGTTCCCTCTTTTTTGGGAACTACAAACAGATTGGAGTAGAACCCCATCCCTTGTTCTCCTAATGGAACAGGATGAATCACTCCCATTTTTAACAGGTCTTCTACACAATGCAAGAATGCCTGTTTTTTTATGTGGTCTGAAGACAATTGAGACCTGTGGAACCTCCCCCTTGGGGGAAGCCCCTTGAATTCCAGAAGATAACCTTGGGAGACTATTTCTAGCGCCCAAGGATCCAGAATATCTCTTGCCCAAGCCTGAGCGAAGAGAGAGAGTCTGCCCCCCACCAGATCCGGTCCCGGATCGGGGGCCAACATCTCATGCTGTCTTGGTAGCAGTGGCAGGTTTCTTGGTCTGCTTTCCTTTGTTCCAGCCTTGCATTGGTCTCCAGGCTGGTTTGGCTTGAGAAGTGTTACCCTCCTGCTTAGAGGACGTAGCACTTGGGGCTGGTCCGTTTCTGCGAAAGGGACGAAAATTAGGTTTATTTTTGGCCTTGAAAGACCTATCCTGAGGAAGGGCGTGGCCCTTGCCCCCAGTGATATCAGAGATAATCTCTTTCCAGTCAGGGCCAAACAGCGTTTTCCCCTTGAAAGGAATGTTAAGCAATTTGTTCTTGGAAGACGCATCCGCTGACCAAGATTTTAACCAAAGCGCTCTGCGCGCCACAATAGCAAACCCAGAATTTTTCGCCGCTAACCAAGCCAATTGCAAAGTGGCATCTAGGGTGAAAGAATTAGCCAATTTGAGAGCACGAATCCTGTCCATAATCTCCTCATAAGAAGAAGAATTATTAATGATCGCCTTTTCTAGCTCATCGAACCAGAAACACGCGGCTGTAGTGACAGGGACAATGCATGAAATTGGTTGTAGAAGGTAACCTTGCTGAACAAACATTTTTTTAAGCAAACCTTCTAATTTTTTATCCATAGGATCTTTGAAAGCACAACTATCTTCTATGGGTATAGTGGTGCGTTTGTTTAGAGTAGAAACCGCCCCCTCGACCTTGGGGACTGTCTGCCATAAGTCCTTTCTGGGGTCGACCATAGGAAACAATTTTTTAAATATGGGGGGAGGAACGAAAGGTATACCGGGCCTTTCCCATTCTTTATTTACAATGTCCGCCACCCGCTTGGGTATAGGAAAAGCTTCGGGGGGCCCCGGGACCTCTAGGAACTTGTCCATTTTACATAGTTTCTCTGGAATGACCAAGTTCTCACAATCATCCAGAGTGGATAACACCTCCTTAAGCAGAGCGCGGAGATGTTCCAACTTAAATTTAAATGTAATCACATCAGGTTCAGCTTGTTGAGAAATTTTCCCTGAATCTGAAATTTCTCCCTCAGACAAAACCTCCCTGGCCCCCTCAGACTGGTGTAGGGGCACTTCAGAAACAATATCATCAGCGTCCTCATGCTCTTCAGTATTTTCTAAAACAGAGCAGTCGCGCTTTCGCTGATAAGTGGGCATTTTGGCTAAAATGTTTTTGATAGAATTATCCATTACAGCCGTTAATTGTTGCATAGTAAGGAGTATTGGCGCGCTAGATGTACTAGGGGCCTCCTGTGTGGGCAAGACTGGTGTAGACGAAGGAGGGGATGATGCAGTACCATGCTTACTCCCCTCACTTGAGGAATCATCTTGGGCATCATTTTCTCTAAATTTTGTGTCACATAAATCACATCTATTTAAATGAGAAGGAACCTTGGCTTCCCCACATTCAGAACACAGTCTATCTGGTAGTTCAGACATGTTAAACAGGCATAAACTTGATAAAGTACAAAAAACGTTTTAAAATAAAACCGTTACTGTCACTTTAAATTTTAAACTGAACACACTTTATTACTGCAATTGCGAAAAAGTATGAAGGAATTGTTCAAAATTCACCAAAATTTCACCACTAAAAAAACTCTAAGCCATCTCCGTGGAGATGTTGCCTGTACAACGGCAAAGAGAATGACTAGGGAAGGCGGAGCCTAGGAGGGATCATGTGACCAGCTTTGCTGGGCTCTTTGCCATTTCCTGTTGGGGAAGAGAATATCCCACAAGTAAGGATGACGCCGTGGACCGGACACACCTATGTTGGAGAAAAAAAAACCTGTAGGAAAACAAAGAAAAACAAAATAGTGCAACACTGTATACAATAGATAATAATGGTAATTAAAATCAAGCTCACCAGTATGCCAACGCGTTTCGGCCTAGATTAGGCCTTTCTCAAGACTATACTGTGTAGTGATCTCTGGGAGCTTTAAATAGAGAGTGTGAGAAAACAATTGGTGCCGTTTTGTCGCCAAAATCGGAAAGACTTCCCTTTCCTGTTTGCCCCATTGCATCTCTGGGATGTTTCCTGTAGTTTCTATCCTATTCCCATCCAACCTGTATTAGTTGTAAATTAGAGAGCCTTTATTCTATGTATCGGTCTAGAAATGGCCTTATTGTTCCTAAGGGTTATTTGGCAATCATTCCGGTACTCTTCTACAGTGGCTATATACATCCTTTATGTATAGTAATAAATTGTTTGCTGTCTGCGGACTGATTTCCCTTTTTTCTGTGTCGATGTTATTATTAGGGAATGGATGCTTACTTTAGATCAACCTAATCCTTATATAGTCAGAAGCGCTCAAATCGGAAGACACCGGATGTTTACACAGCCGACTTCCGCCTTAGCTCCCTTGATGCGCTCAGATCGGGAGATACCGGATGCTTACACAGCCGACTTCCGCCCTGATTGATTTGCTCCATTACGTTATGGAGTGTGACCGGAAGTGAAGTCATGTCTTCCGGTTTGGCTTCTGGTTGTTGTGGTAGATTACCACATTTGTCAGTTTTATTGTCAATGCCGGTTTTGGTTAGAACCTGATATGTCCATATTTAGGCTTTAGCTTCATATGTATGTGCATTTTAAAAGTAAATCAGAGTGAAATTGTCAAATTAATATATTTAGTAAATTGGTGGGATATATATTCAGAGTCTTCATGATATTATGAAACTTCTTAATCTGTCACTACTTTGTGGAACGGCTATAATTATCTAGCTTTTCTCAATATTTGTAACGATCTCTATTCTGATCTGTTAGTCTGTATTAGAAAAAAGACTAATAAAACAAATTAAACCCTGTGTTTGTGTATTTCTCACTACCTACTGTTATGATCAACAGAGGTGAGGTGGATCTGTTATATATATCCTAAAATGGAGTTTTAGAGTTCACCGGAGTTGTTATCTTTCTGTTAAGTGAACCCGTTAGTTATGGATACACTGAGAGTTTGGACCTTACTGTTCTTTCAGATGAAGTTATAAACTCAAGGTACTTGAGTGGTACATTGGATAAATACGTGGGTGTCTTACTAAGGGTGGCTATTTTTCAAATATAAGCTGGGGTCAGATAATGATCAAGAAGATCTATTCTTATAGATGACTTATGTTGGATATTCTAACATACATAGTGTAACTATACTTGGATCCTTAGTTTGCTTGTTGTACTTTAGGATTTACCATTTTATTCTTCATTGGGCTATAATTTATGGATCAGATTGTGAACAAGGGATCTACTAATGAGGGATTCATGTTCCATTCGAAAGTTCTATCCTAAGTAAATGTCTAGGTGTTGTTGAATTAGATATTACTGAATGATTTCTTAAAAACTGTTTTCTAAATAGTTATTTTTGGTGTATGGATCTGTTGTCAGACATAATGTACTATTGTTTATATCATTCTTTGTGTCCATTATATTTATACTGGTATATTTCTATACTACAGTAAATTTCTAACTGATACTTGGTTCTTGTCTTTATTATAGAGTTTTGTAAGCACCCTGATTAGATAGTGCAGGACAGGTATTCTATTCTTTCTTAGTTCATCCTTGGTCTATTTCAAAAGGTAGATGTTTAGCAGTTATAGCTTTTAGTTAAATTGCTGACTGGGATGTATTCATTTCGAGGTCCACCTGGTGTGTATTTAACCAGGATGCTTCCTTATTCTAGACCTGGGAGATCAAAGTTATGGTAACCATCTCAGTGGGCTTATATTATGGTCAAGGTACCAATTATGTCTTATATGGGAACTGTTATTAAATAGAAAGCAAGTGTGTTAGGTCTTCCTTATGATTTAGACCTTTGGGATAAAGACAGTCCATCAAAAAGATCCATCTTGACTCATTAAATAATAGTCTCTGTTCGTGGTTCCCTCCTCGCCAGTCTGCTTTTACCTTTTGGATTCCCAAAAAACTGAAGTCTTTTAGATTTCCCTTATGGGTTGTCGCAAAGTGTTTATAAAGTGGGGTATCCGTTCTACCTTTCTCGATGCATAGGATGTGTTCCCTAATCCTATCCTTAAGGGCTCTTGATGTTTGCCCTACGTATTGCAACCCACAGGTGCAGGAGACTAGATAGATGATATTTTTATCGTTACATCTGATCAACTCTTTGATCCTATATTTCTCGTTCTTTTGAAAGGATGAAAAGGTGTCAGTCTTTCGACCATTCTTGCAAGCTTTACAGCTTGGACATGGATAGAATCCTTTGATGCTTTTCTTTTGGCAGTTTGTGACGTAGTTGGTATTCCCTTTTCTTGGAATGCTGGGAGCTAGCATAGTTTTCAAATTCCTAGTTTTCCTGTAAATGAATTTTGGTTGTGAGATCAGCTTTTCCCCAATCACGTCGTCCTCTTTGAGTATAGCCCAATGTTTCTTGATAATCCTTTCCAGGATGTATCTGTTCTCACAATATTCCGAAATCATGGGGACATCTATTATTATGTCATTCCAGATCTTTTTTGGTTTATTTTTGTAGCGCAGGAGGTTCTCTCTATTGATCTTGCCAACTTCTTTGATTTTTTCATCCAGGGATTCTTTATCATACCCCCTTTCTAAGAAGCGCTGTTTCAATAAGTTCACCTGTGTGGTCCATTTTTCGGTTGTTGAACAGTTCTTCCTCACCCTCAAAAATTGGCCCTTCGGTATGTTTGATTTCCAGGTAGGATGATGGCAGCTTGTGTTGTGTATATAGTTATTACAGTCAACCTCCTTAAAGAAGGTTGACGTCTCAAGCTTGCCGTTCTTCACCTCAATCCTCAGATCCAAGAAGTCCAATTTCTCTTGGCTGTATTGGTATGTGAACTTCAGATTTTTCTCGTTGTTGTTCATTATATCAATAGTATACAGCAGATCTTCCAATGAGCCACTCCAAATTATAAAAATGTCATCTATATATCTTGAATACTGGACCAGGTCCGCGCCAGCTGGGCATGAGTCCCAGAAGATGTTTTCCCATGCGCCCATATAAAGATTGGCATAGCTTGGCGCGAACCTGGTCCCCATTGCTGTGCCGCACAGTTGTTTATAAAACTGGTTGTTATTGCAGAAATAATTATGATTCAAGATATAGTTAATACAGTCCAGTATGAAAATCCTCTGTTCGTCGGGTATTTCCTGATCTTTTTTTAGAAATGAGTTAACTGCCTCTAACCCAAGATTGTGTGGGATGCTGGTATATAGTGACGCAACGTCACATGTAGCAATTATGTAGTTGTCTTTCCAGGAAATTGTATTTAGTAGTGACAGAACTTGTGTCGAATCCCTGAGATACGATGGTAGTGATACTACATATTTCTGTAATATCTTGTCCACATACTCAGATAAATTACTTGTCAAGGATCCTATCCCGGATATGATGGGCCTTCCCGGTGGATCTATCATAGACTTGTGGACTTTAGGTAGTTGGTAGAAGACAGGTGGTTTTGGGTATGATACTCTGATGTAGTTATATTCCCTTTCGCTGAGAATTCCCTCTGTTTTTGCTTCTCCAAGGAGGACCTCTAGTTCTTTCTTGAACCTTGCAACTGGATTGTTACAGAGTTTTTGATAGGTACTGGCATCACTCAAAATCCTCAGACATTCGTCCTCATATTTGGTCTTATCCATAATGACGATACCGCCACCTTTATCGGCTGGTTTGATGATTAATTGGTGATTCCTTTCTAGGTTTTTGATTGTCTCCAGTTGTGGTCTTGTTAGATTATGCCTAATCTGGTTGCATTTTGATAGTTTCAGGTTCCTTATGTCTTGGCAGACATTCATTTCGAATGTCTCGATATGATTCCCTTTGCTGGTGATGGGGTAAAATGAAGACTTGGCCTTTAAGTCGGTATGTACAAACCGGTCATTGACATTAGTTATTTGAGATGTTGGATATGCCTCAATTGGAGATTTTAGGATTAGCTTCCTAACCAGTTCCTTGGCACTTATAAAGGTTTGGAATTTGTCCATCTTTTTGGATGGGGCAAAGCTCAGTCCGTATGAGAGTACCTCTATTTGTTTTTCTGTCAGTGTGGTAGAACTCAGATTAAACAGTCCTTTAGTCGTTTTGTCGGTGCCATCACTAGTGGGGTTATTGTTCTTGGAGCCTAGTACTGTTGTCTGATCTTGCTTCTGTTTTCTTGATCTACTGCCCCCTCTGGATCCTCTAAGGGTCTTTTTCTGCTTGTGGAACATGATTGTTCGTCTGTATCCGTATTTTTTCTTTTTAGTGTTTGTTTGTTTTTCTCTTTTTCCCTTGGTGGTAGGGGGCTCTCCCCTAAACTACCAACTACGTCACAAACTGCCAAAAGAAAAGCATCAAAGGATTCTATCCATGTCCAAGCTGTAAAGCTTGCAAGAATGGTCGAAAGACTGACACCTTTTCATCCTTTCAAAAGAACGAGAAATATAGGATCAAAGAGTTGATCAGATGTAACGATAAAAATATCATCTATCTAGTCTCCTGCACCTGTGGGTTGCAATACGTAGGGCAAACATCAAGAGCCCTTAAGGATAGGATTAGGGAACACATCCTATGCATCGAGAAAGGTAGAACGGATACCCCACTTTATAAACACTTTGCGACAACCCATAAGGGAAATCTAAAAGACTTCAGTTTTTTGGGAATCCAAAAGGTAAAAGCAGACTGGCGAGGAGGGAACCACGAACAGAGACTATTATTTAATGAGTCAAGATGGATCTTTTTGATGGACTGTCTTTATCCCAAAGGTCTAAATCATAAGGAAGACCTAACACACTTGCTTTCTATTTAATAACAGTTCCCATATAAGACATAATTGGTACCTTGACCATAATATAAGCCCACTGAGATGGTTACCATAACTTTGATCTCCCAGGTCTAGAATAAGGAAGCATCCTGGTTAAATACACACCAGGTGGACCTCGAAATGAATACATCCCAGTCAGCAATTTAACTAAAAGCTATAACTGCTAAACATCTACCTTTTGAAATAGACCAAGGATGAACTAAGAAAGAATAGAATACCTGTCCTGCACTATCTAATCAGGGTGCTTACAAAACTCTATAATAAAGACAAGAACCAAGTATCAGTTAGAAATTTACTGTAGTATAGAAATATACCAGTATAAATATAATGGACACAAAGAATGATATAAACAATAGTACATTATGTCTGACAACAGATCCATACACCAAAAATAACTATTTAGAAAACAGTTTTTAAGAAATCATTCAGTAATATCTAATTCAACAACACCTAGACATTTACTTAGGATAGAACTTTCGAATGGAACATGAATCCCTCATTAGTAGATCCCTCGTTCACAATCTGATCCATAAATTATAGCCCAATGAAGAATAAAATGGTAAATCCTAAAGTACAACAAGCAAACTAAGGATCCAAGTATAGTTACACTATGTATGTTAGAATATCCAACATAAGTAATCTATAAGAATAGATCTTCTTGATCATTATCTGACCCCAGCTTATATTTGAAAAATAGCCACCCTTAGTAAGACACCCACGTATTTATCCAATGTACCACTCAAGTACCTTGAGTTTATAACTTCATCTGAAAGAACAGTAAGGTCCAAACTCTCAGTGTATCCATAACTAACGGGTTCACTTAACAGAAAGATAACAACTCCGGTGAACTCTAAAACTCCATTTTAGGATATATATAACAGATCCACCTCACCTCTGTTGATCATAACAGTAGGTAGTGAGAAATACACAAACACAGGGTTTAATTTGTTTTATTAGTCTTTTTTCTAATACAGACTAACAGATAAGAATAGAGATCGTTACAAATATTGAGAAAAGCTAGATAATTATAGCCGTTCCACAAAGTAGTGACAGATTAAGAAGTTTCATAATATCATGAAGACTCTGAATATATATCCCACCAATTTACTAAATATATTAATTTGACAATTTCACTCTGATTTACTTTTAAAATGCACATACATATGAAGCTAAAGCCTAAATATGGACATATCGGGTTCTAACCAAAACCGGCATTGACAATAAAACTGACAAATGTGGTAATCTACCACAACAACCAGAAGCCAAACCGGAAGACATGACTTCACTTCCGGTCACACTCCATAACGTAATGGAGCAAATCAATCAGGGCGGAAGTCGGCTGTGTAAGCATCCGGTATCTCCCGATCTGAGCGCATCAAGGGAGCTAAGGCGGAAGTCGGCTGTGTAAACATCCGGTGTCTTCCGATTTGAGCGCTTCTGACTATATAAGGATTAGGTTGATCTAAAGTAAGCATCCATTCCCTAATAATAACATCGACACAGAAAAAAGGGAAATCAGTCCGCAGACAGCAAACAATTTATTACTATACATAAAGGATGTATATAGCCACTGTAGAAGAGTACCGGAATGATTGCCAAATAACCCTTAGGAACAATAAGGCCATTTCTAGACCGATACATAGAATAAAGGCTCTCTAATTTACAACTAATACAGGTTGGATGGGAATAGGATAGAAACTACAGGAAACATCCCAGAGATGCAATGGGGCAAACAGGAAAGGGAAGTCTTTCCGATTTTGGCGCCAAAACGGCACCAATTGTTTTCTCACACTCTCTATTTAAAGCTCCCAGAGATCACTACACAGTATAGTCTTGAGAAAGGCCTAATCTAGGCCGAAACGCGTTGGCATACTGGTGAGCTTGATTTTAATTACCATTATTATCTATTGTATACAGTGTTGCACTATTTTGTTTTTCTTTGTTTTCCTACAGGTTTTTTTTTTTTTTTTTGTCGCTATTTATTGTGATTTCACTTTTAACATCGGATGGGACATTGAACTCACTGGGCACAGAATTTGTTTTAATCCCCCATTTTTTGCACACAACTAACACGAACGCTATCTTTTTTGGATTGCTACATTTCATATTTGATTTCACCAAAGTGGATTTTATCATTTATTATTATTTTTTCTATTTTTTGCTTTTTGCCTTTTGGTTCTAATGACCTTTGCCTAAAGGTTGAATTATATATATTTTTTACTTATTTTTTACTTATTTTTCACTCATTTTATCTACAACTTCATCTAACATCTATATTTGACTATAGATCTCTCACTACCCATCAGCAACGTTGGAGGACACACCCACGGTTTAATACGAACATTCACATTTTACTTTTTCCACCATTTTTTCACCATTTTTGATTGACTTTACATTTGATTGACATTGTGAGTTTGGAATCGTTTTATGGTTTAACTTTGCTTATAAGTATTAATATTTGTATTTTTATTCAACTTCCCACACTTGTGTATCACTATCAAGGAGTGTCAACACTCCCACTGTAATTCGCATCTCCCAGGAGATTTTATTATGTACTTATGTTTTTAGAAGTTAGACATGGATCCATGTTTCTAATTTTATTGTGTTATTGTGGTTTTATTGTGATATTTATTTATGTTTAGCCTTTATCGAAGGTAATAAATTGTAAGATTTAGCCACAAGTTCGTTAGCCTTTTAAGCTCTTTTAGCGCTTACTCTCACCTTTTCGTATTAGTACTATTATCAGCCTACTAGGAGGCTAACTGTTAGTAAGCTTAAGGCCCCACTGTAGCGCTCGGTCCAATTCTCTCCATATTAATTGGAAAAAGAACATCCCTAAAGGCCAGTTGTTACGTCTAAGGAAAAATTGTACTGAGATACAGGACTATGAAAAACAATCAAAAACTCTAATAGAGAGATTTGAACAAAAAGGTTATGATAGGAAAATAATTGAATTAATTGCAGAAGATGTGAGAAGTACAAACAGAGAAGATTTACTATCAAAGAAAAATAAAGATACTGATAAAAAGTTTGATATGGGAATTCCAATTATAACAACATATTCCACACAATACAAACTCTTTCAAAATATAATTAAAAAACACTGGCATCTTCTATTAAAAGATCCTATTTTGGGCCAAACATTACACAAACAGCCAAAATTTATTTATAAAAAAACTAGAAACTTGAAATCTATTTTAGCCCCTAGTGAAATTAAAAACACTAAAAATAAAAAAATGTTTGACAGAGGGATATTAGATCAGAAGGGAGAAAAAATTGAAGGTTTTTACCCCTGCCATGGTTGCAAATCTTGCAAATATAGCACTAAACTAAAAAACATCAAATCTGACAAAACAGGGAGAGAGATTAAAATTTCTGACATAATTAGATGCACAGATATTAATGTTATATATCTGATCCAATGCCAGTGCAATTTAAAATACTTTGGTCAAACGAGTAGAAAACTCAAAGACCGCATAAGAGAGCATATATTGGCTATTGAACATGAAAAAGTTGACACTATCCTCTATAAACATTTCAAAGAAATACATCAAGGTAGACTAGAGGATTTTAAGTTCTGGGGCATTAGGAAAATATTACCAGATGGGAGAAGAGGAAATATGGGGAAAAAACTCCAGAAACAAGAAGCAGAATTCATTTATAACTTCGGGACATTACACCCCAATGGCCTCAATAATGAACTAGATCTAAATTTTCTGATATAAATTCCTTTAAAATGATTATAATCCCAATTCTTAACCTTGTACTTTAGTCAGATTAGAGGGTAATCTCCACAAACAGAATTACGATTTTTAAAAGAATTGTATAGTCATTATGAGTCATATATATTAACCCTATAGATTAGGATTTTTTTATTTATCATATATATCAAATTGTGAAAAAATAATGGTTAATTCTCCTTTTATATATTTTTTTTATTATGTATATCATATGGGTTAATCACTGACACATTGAGGTTCTTATGATATATCCAGATGTTCTTTCTAAATCGTTGGCTAATTGATATAATAATGGAGCATAGAGATGAATGTTATATGCCGATTAATGATTGACAGGCTGGGAGCTCTCTCAAACCATCGATGAGCATACTAGTAATCCAATATAGAGTTGAATGTCACATGCTCATGAGTGATCAATGGACATGTGGTGGCTCAATATCTTTAGACACTGGCTCAATATTTTTAGACACTGGCTCATTATATATAGCACATATACATATATATGTTTTTTATATATATGGAAACATTTTTAAATATATATATTTATTTCTTATATATATATATTCATACTTTCATTTTTTATTTTTTTCATTTTTAGATATATTTTTTTTTTATATATTTTTTTTATTATATATATAAAAATCTTATACATTTTTTCTTGTGTAATTCATTTTTTTTTTTCCTCTGGTTCGTCTTTCAAGGAAGAAATATAACATAATATATAATACATATATATTTCTCCATATTTTTCATTTTTTAAAACCCCATTCCTTTGAGCTAATTTTGGGGGGGGGGGGGGGGAAACATCCATTTTCCATTATGAAAGTTCAATCTTCTCCATAAAATATAATAAATTACTAACACACGTTTAAGGTATATATGATGGCAAAATTACGGATTAAAGGATACAAATAACAATATTAAGTGGTGACCTTTCTATAACTACAAGGGAACTTGCACATGCTAACAAAATTTTGTTCCAACCATGAAGGGTTAACAGGAAACCCTTTAAATAGCTGGGAGAAGCCGGATCTGGTATACTTGATAAAGGCTTGTGTCCAAAAAGCCGAAACGCGTAGAAGATAACCAGCTCCAGCATTTACTCTTCAAATAACTGGCCAGTTATAGTTTTCATCTGCTCCCAAAACCGTCCATCTGAAAGTGGAAATTCTTTAACTCACTGGACGATAGGAGCTTCTTGGCAGATCGCGGAAAAAGATTTCTTTCACCTTTTTACCGATATTAAGGAAGGTATGTGAGGATCGGACCCTTCGTTACACAGCTACTTCCGGTCCAGAGAAAAACGCCGCTACACACTATTATCGGCGTCACTGTAAACAGAACTACTATAGGATCGGGTAAGAAATTCTTTTCATTTGTATGTCTATGAAGATAATATAACATACACAAGATTGTAGAAAGAATTCTTGCCCCTGTTGAAAAGATTTCACGCAACACATATAAATATATGTCAAGAGATTTATCTTAAAACTGCAAGTGAGCCCCTTTGAAACAACATTGGTTGCTCTGCTTCTAAAGGGATTGCACCTTAATAAGAATTTGCAACATTGTTACAGAAGAAGATTCATATATACCGTACTTTCAATACTAATATTGAAATTGATACACATTATCAAAACTTTGGATTACAAGTTTTTATGGCTATAGTACAATAATAGCAACATTAT
This sequence comes from Bombina bombina, assembly GCF_027579735.1. Classification (NCBI taxonomy): domain Eukaryota; kingdom Metazoa; phylum Chordata; class Amphibia; order Anura; family Bombinatoridae; genus Bombina; species Bombina bombina. Next base: position 498,835,672 of record NC_069504.1, read on the forward strand.
AAACTTCTCCAGGAAATGATATATAACTCCTAGGATTGGTGTGACGATTAAAAGATCCACGCGGGAACCTAGAGACTTTACATATATATCCAGGAACACAGTCTTATCCAAAGAAGTTGATTGCACACAAAGCTTCAAGTGTCAGCTTTTATTATCCCCCTTTTTTTTGCTGCAGCAATTTTAAAACGTAAAATTTTAAACAGAAACATTGTTTTTGCATATATTTTTTATTTTTTCATATATTTTTTACATTTTTCAAATATTTGTTCTTATTTTTTCTATTTTTTCTTATATTTTTTTTTTTCGTTATTTCTGAACTATTTTGATTTTTTTCTTTTTTCGAGCCTTTTTAAGTGTCTATTGATATTATTATTATATATTTTTTTTGAAGTATATTTCGTTCACTGGATATCCAACCAGCATCTAGTAAAAATATATCCATACTATGGAATCCAGCCACCAAGTCACGTATCCAGTAATTTTTGGGTTTTAATACATTTTATTTAATACATTTTTATTATATTGAACACATTATATACTATCATTATTGTGTTGTAATACATTTAGATTGATATTTATTTTCAATAAAATATTTTATTTATTCACCCTTTCAATACTTTTGTATGGTAGAATTATTTTCACAAAACACCTTTTGAATATTATAACGTTGATTCACATTATTTGATCTTATAAAATTATCACTTTCTAATTTATTTTAAGACAGCTAGCCGTAGGCGCCACCTCTAACTCTTTCTGTTGTCCTGACTAATATAAAGAAACTGGCATCTCACAACTGCTGCATGGCTTGTCAGTCATTTAAACTCATTATTTTATTGGTATCATGAATAAAGGGGATGGGAGGCTTCACATTTGCTTAACGTACCGGCTAAGCTCTGTTTTGCAACCAGAAGAGAAAGCATTAAGCAGGGATTAGTCAGTTAGAAAACATTTCTAATATGAAACAGTTAATAAAAAACAGTATACTTATCTTAAAAACAAAATTTATGCTTACCTGATAAATTTATTTCTTTCCGGATATGGAGAGTCCACTACGTCATTCCAATTACTAGTGGGATATTCAACTCTTGGCCAGCAGGAGGCGGCAAAGAGCACCCCAGCAAAGCTGTTAAGTGTAACTGCCTTACCCATAACCCCCAGTCATTCAGTCGAAGGAAATGGAAAAAGAAAGAAACACAAGGGTGAAAAAGGTGCCTGAGGTTTACTCAAAAAAAAATGCCAAATTAAAATTAAAAAAGGAGGGCGGGTGGTGGACTCTTCATATCCGGAAATAAATAAATTTATCAGGTAGGCATAAATTTTGTTTTCTTTCCTATGACATGGAGAGTCCACAACGTCATTCCAATTACTAGTGGGAACCAATACCCAAGCTAGAGGACACGGAATGAACAGGGAGGGAGACAAAAGGCAGGAGGACCTAAACAAAAGGCACCACTGCTTGAAGAACCTTTCTCCCCAAAAAAAGAAGCCTCAGCCGAGGCAAAAGTATCACATTTGTAGAATTTGGAAAAAGTAAGCAAAGAGGACCATGTTGCCGCCTTGCAAATCTGTTCCACAGAAGCTTCATTTTTGAAAGCCCAATAAGAGGAGACAGCCCTAGTGGAATGAGCCGTAATTCTCTCAGGAGGCTGCTGTCCAGCAGTCTCATAGGCCAAACAAATCAAACTTCTCAACCAGAGAGACAGAGTAGTAGAAGTGGCCTTCTGACCCTTACGCTTTCCAAAAAAAACAACAAACAGGGCAGAAAAAGAAAATGTATGCTTACCTGATAAATGTATTTCTTTTTTGACACAATGAGTCCACGGATCATCTACTTACTATTGGGGAATACCACTCCTGCCCAGCAGGAGGCGGCAAAGAGTACCACAGCAAAGCTGTTAAATATCACCTCCCTTCCCTCCCAACCCAGTAATTCGACGTAAGTAAAGGAGAGAAAGGAAGTAACAAGGTGCAGAGGTGTCTGAAGTTTATAATAACCAACAACCTGTCTACTCAAAAACAGGGCAGGCCATGGACTCATCGTGTCAAAAAATAAATACATTTATCAGGTAAGCATAAATTTTATTTTATTTTTAATGACACGATGAGTCTACGGATAATCTAATTACTATTGGGAATCAATACCCAAGCTAGAGTACACAGATGATACGGGAAGGACAAGACAGGGAACCTAAACGGAAGGCACCACTGCTTTCTCCCAAAAGCGTCCTCAGCCGAGGCAAAACTGACAAATTTGAAGAACTTTGAAAAAGTGTTAGGAGAGGACCGCCTTGCAAATCTGTTCCACATAAGCTTCATTCTTGAATGCCCATGTGGAAGCAACAGCCCTCGTGGAATGAGCCGTAACTCTCTCTGGAGGCTGCTGTCCAGCAGTCTCATATGCAAAACGTATGATACTCTTCAGCCAAAAAGAAAGTAGTAGAGTAGAGAAGTAGCCGTAGCTTTCTGTCCCTTACGTTTTCCTGAGAAAAGCACAAACAAGGCAGAAGACTGACGAAAATCCTTTACCTGCAGGTAAAACTTTAAGGCACGAACCACGTCCAAATTGCGCAGAAGCCTTTCCCTTCTAAGAGGTAGGATTAGGACACAAGGATGGAACAACAATCTTCTGATTAATGTTCCGATCAGAAACTACTTTAGGAAGAAATCCTAATTTAGTGCGTAAAACTACCTTATCTGAATGAAAAATAAGGTAAGGGGGCTCATACTGCAATGCAGAGAGCTCCGATACTCTGAGAGCAGAAGAAATAGCAACAAGAAATAAAACTTTCCAAGATAACAGCTTAATATCTAAGGAATGCATAGGCTCAAACGGAGCCCCTTGAAAAACTTCTCAGACCACGAGGCATAGCAGTGGCGCCTTATCTGGACGATATTTTAATCCAGGCGTCAATGTATCAACTGACAAAATCTCACACAGACATAGTGTTGTCTTTCCTGAGAACTCACGGTTGGAAGGTGAACATAGAGAAGAGCTCACTAGTTCTTGGGAACTCTGATAGACTCGGTAGCCATGAAAATATTTCTGACGGAGGTCAGAAAATCAAAGATTCTAAATACTTGCCGAGCACTTAAGTCCATTCCTCGGCTATCAGTGGCTCAGTGTATGGAGGTAATTGGATTAATGGTAGCGGCAATGGACATAATTCCGTTTGCTCGCTTTCATCTCAGACCACTGCAGCTGTGCATGCTCGGACAGTGGAATGGGGATTATGCGGATTTATCTCCTCAGATAAATCTAGATCAAGAAACCAGAGACTCTCTTCTTTGGTGGTTGTCGCCGGATCATCTGTCCCAGGGGACTTGTTTCCGCAGACCCTCGTGGGTAATAGTGACAACAGACGCCAGCCTACTGGGCTGGGGTGCAGTCTGGAATTCACTGAAGGCTCAGGGTGTTTGGACTCAGGTGGAGTCTCTACTTCCAATCAATATACTGGAACTGAGAGCAATATTCAATGCGCTTCAGGCGTGGCCTCAGTTGGCTTCGGCCAAATTCATCAGATTCCAGTCGGAACACATCACAACTGTGGCATATATCAATCATCAGGGGGGAACAAGGAGTTCCTTAGCGATGATAGAAGTATCCAAGATAATCCGATGGGCGGAGGCCCACTCTTTATCTGTCAGCAATCTACATCCCAGGAGTAGAGAACTGGGAAGCGGATTTTTTAAGTCGACAGACCTTTCATCCGGTGGAGTGGGAACTCCACCCGGAGGTGTTTGCCTCACTGATTCTCCGATGGGGCAGACCGGAATTGGATCTGATGGCCTCTCGACAGAATGCCAAGCTTTCAAGATACAGATCCAGATCGAGGAATCCTCAGGCCGAACTGATAGATGCCTTGGCAGTGCCTTGGTCGTTCAGCCTAGCTTATGTGTTTCCATCATTTCCTCTCCTTCCACGCGTGATTGCTCGAATCAAACAGGAGAGAGCTTCAGTAATCCTGATCGCGCCTGCGTGGCCACGCAGGACTTGGTATGCGGATCTAGTGGACATGTCCTCTCTGCCACCATGGAAACTTCCTTTGAGACAGGACCTTCTCATTCAAGGTCCTTTCCAACATCCAAATCTAATTTCTCTGCAGGTGACTGCGTGGAGATTGAACGCTTGATTTTTTCGAAGCGAGGATTCTCTGATTCGGTCATCAATACTTTGATACAGGCTAGAAAGCCGGTCACTAGAAAAATCTATCATAAGATATGGCGTAAATATCTTTATTGGTGTGAATCCAAGGGTTACTCATGGAGTAAAGTTAGGATTCCTAGGATTCTGCCTTTTCTCCAAGAAAGACTGGAGAAAGGCTTATCAGCAAGTTCCTTAAAGGGACACATTTCTGCTTTGTCAATTTTGTTTCACAAACGTTTGGCAGATGTGCCAGATGTTCAGTCTTTTTGTCAGGCTCTATCTAGAATTAAGCCTGTATTTAGACCTATTACTCCTCCCTGGAGTTTGAATTTAGTTCTTCGAGTTCTGCAAGGGGTTCCATTTGAACCTATGCATTCCATAGATATTAAATTGTTATCTTGGAAAGTTCTGTTTTTGGTTGCCATTTCTTCTGCTCGAAGAGTGTCTGAGCTTTCAGCGTTACAGTGTGATTCGCCTTATCTTATTTTTCATTCTGATAAGTTGGTTTTACGTACTAAACCTGGATTTCTTCCTAAGGTTGTTTCGAACAAAAATATTAATCAGGAAATTGTTGTTCCTTCCTTGTGTCCTAATCCTTCTTCTAAGAAGGAGCGTATGTTGCATAACCTGGACGTGGTCCGTGCCTTAAAGTTTTACTTACAGGCAACTAAGGATTTCCGTCAATCATCTTCATTATTCATTGTTTATTCTGGAAAGCGTAGGGGTTAGAAAGCTACGGCTACCTTGCTTTCTTTTTGGCTGAGAAGTATCATCCGCCTGGCATATGAGACTGCTGGACAGCAGCCTCCTGAAAGAATTACGGCTCATTCTACTAGGGCTGTGGCTTCCACATGGGCCTTTAAAAACGATGCATCTGTTGAACAGATTTGTAAGGCTGCGACTTGGTCGTCACTTCATACTTTTTCCAAATTTTACAAATTTGATACTTTTGCTTCTTCGGAGGCTGTTTTGGGGAGAAAAGTTCTTCAAGCAGTGGTGCCTTCCGTTTAGGTCTCTGTCTTGTCCCTCCCTTTCATCCGTGTCCTGTTGCTTTGGTATTGTATCCCACAAGTAAGGATGAAATCTGTGGACTCGTATCTTGTAGAAGAAAAGGAAATTTATGCTTACCTGATAAATTGATTTCTTCTACGATACGACGAGTCCACGGCCCTCCCTGTCAATTTAAGACAGATTAAAGTTTTTATTATTTACAACTTCAGTCACCTCTGCACCTTTTAGCTTTTCCTTTCTCTTCCTATAACCTTCGGTCGAATGACTGGAGGTGGAGGGGAAGGGAGGAGCTATATACACAGCTCTGCTGTGGTGCTCTTTGCCACTTCCTGTTAGCAGGAGGATAATATCTCACAAGGATGAAATCCGTGGACTCTTATCGTAGAAGAAATCAATTTATCAGGTAAGCATAAATTTCTTTTTTTACTTATAATATTGTATTCTAATTGTTTCATAAATCCAGTATTTTGTAACACCAGCGCTTAATCAAATTGTGTATTAGAATACATTTTGGGAATGTGTCATCTTTTATAAATATACACAGATTGTTTTTTGAGAGATATTTATACCCTCACCAATACTTATTTAGAGATGGTCACTTATTAGATTGTCAATAAATGTTTGCTTCTAGTCTGTGTCTTAGAGAATAATTTTTGGTCTGTTTTTAGGTCCAATATTTGATAGTTGTTAGACTATCATAAACACCCACTCCAGCATTTTTTGCGCCAATCCTTTACACATTTTTGGAATATTAGAATTTAAGGAGGCAGTGTGTGGGACTCATACAGAACAGAATACTCCAAATCTCTATTTAACAGATTAACCAAAATGCCAAGTCAAAGACAAGGACTAGGTTAAAAACCCGGATCCCCAAAACCAGGTGCCAGACCAAAACCAAAAACCTGGCGGAACCACCACAAAGTTACCTTCTGGAAATTAAATTTGCACAAAAGTCGATGCATGCCATACCCCCATGGGGTCTTAAACTCTGATCTCTCTTGATTTATTTCAAATGAAATAGAAATGGATACAGCACCCACCACTCACTAGTGCACGGAGAGAGCTGACCAAGACCAGACGATTCAAGCAAAAGAAGGTAGTCTCCAGCAGTGAGCAAAGTGACTTTTTATTTTTAAACACAGGTCAAATACAGCAACGTTTCGGGCTAACAATAAGCCCTTTCTCAAGCCTGACATAAATTAAACAAACCAACATTTAAATAGCCATAATGGCGCCAAACAATTGTGAAAAAATTGCACATATATCGCCCTCCAGTGGTGGACTTGAATATTGCATGTCAAAATACATTTTCTTGCAGTTACAAAAATACAAATGTTACAGAATATTATACATTGTATATATTGCAAAAATCAACTTCATAAATAAAGTGCCAAGTGATCCTATAAAAATAGAAATAGAAAGTAAAAAATTAGAATTGAATAATATTTGTGACAAATAAATTCAATGTGAATATGCTAGTGAAAATAGGTATATTAGAAATATTCAAATATATAAAAATTTAAAATTAATCACAATACTCATATCAGAATGTCTTAATTACCATATATATATATATATAGAAGCACAATCAACCGAATGGACTATATATAGAATTAAAAATTGATATATATGGGAATCCCTCAACAAAGGATACCCATATAACAATAAGTCAGAAATTAAAAACTAATGGATACTCAGTATATAGATAGATAATGCCAAAAATATATGTCCAAGATGATCTCAATAAGTCTGTTAATGGCATTAAATTTTGTTTGACATGGAATGAGCAGTCTATTCAATTTCTAGACACATGCATCTATAAGGTGGAACATGGATTAAAGGCAGATATTTATTCAAAGCCCACAGACAGAAATAACACTTTGCTGTATGGCAGCTTTCATCCACCTTCCACCTTTAAAGCAATACCAAAAAGTCAATTATTAAGGGTAGATCGCATTGTGTCTGATATTGAATTGAAAACGAAAAGACTGGAACAGATGTCAAACAAATTTGTACAAAGAGGTTACCCGTTTGAACTTGTGAATAAAGAAAAGCAAAACATTATTTCAAGAATTGGAAAGTCTGAACCCACTGTAATCAAGAGGAATAGGAATAAAGATAAGACCGATAGGCTATAATTTGTATCACAATATAGTACCAGGAGCAGTCAGGTGAATAAAATTATACAGAAGTATTGGCACATTCTACAGAAGTGTCATCCTGACATTAATGCATTCCATGAACCACCAATGCCAGCTTACAAAAGGAGTCCAAATATTAAAGATCAATTGGTTAGAGCTGATGTTGGTAGTCATAAGTATCATCAGAAAACCATTACTGGTAAGCGACGCACTGGTTGTTATCCTTGCCTTTCCTGTATAAATTGTAATTCTATGATTAAGGGACAATTTTTTCATCCCTATACAGGTAAAAAATACAGAATTAAAGAATATTTGACTTGTAGAACAGAGTTTATCATTTATGCCGTTAAGTGTCCATGTTCATTGGTATACATTGGACAATCGACAAGAGAGGCACGTGAGAGAATATCTGAGCACAAGTCAAATATCAGATGTGGCAAGGATGCTCCAGTGTCTGCGCATTTTTTACAAGCAGGACACAGTATTAGCCAATTACGTTTTCAGATCTTGGAACATATACACATGCCTAGGAGAGGGGGTGATAGAGAGGCCTTATTGAATAAAAGGGAGGCCTTTTGGATTAATGAACTTAACACCTTATGGCCTAAAGGCCTTAATAGGGAGTGTAATTGGACAACATTTAAAATTTAAAATCGTAATTTAACATCAAGCAAGATAAATAGGTTAATCCTGTTAGTAAGCTTAGGGGTTTGCATTTCCTTGGTTATATATTTAAATCTAGCATCATAATGGATTATGCCTTAATTAGTAAGTCAAAAAGGTCATTTGAGTGACATTATTGGACATATATTTTTGGCATTATCTATCTATATACTGAGTATCCATTAGTTTTTAATTTCTGACTTATTGTTATATGGGTATCCTTTGTTGAGGGATTCCCATATATATATCAATTTTTAATTCTATATATAGTCCATTCGGTTGATTGTGCTTCTATATATATATGGTAATTAAGAAATTCTGATATGAGTATTGTGATTAATTTTAAATTTTTTATATATTTGAATATTTCTAATATACCTATTTTCACTAGCATATTCACATTGAATTTATTTGTCACAAATATTATTCAATTCCAATTTTTTACTTTCTATTTCTATTTTTATAGGATCACTTGGCACTTTATTTATGAAGTTGATTTTTGCAATATATACACAATGTATAATTTTCTGTAACACATTTGTATTTTTGTAACTGCAAGAAAATGTATTTTGACATGCAATATTCAAGTCCACCACTGGAGGGCGATATATGTGCAATTTTTTCACAATTGTTTGGCGCCATTATGGCTATTTAAATGTTGGTTTGTTTAATTTATGTCAGGCTTGAGAAAGGGCTTATTGTTAGCCCGAAACGTTGCTGTATTTGACCTGTGTTTAAAAATAAAAAGTCACTTTGCTCACTGCTGGAGACTACCTTCTTTTGCTCTCTTGATTTATCCCAGTGGCTATCCACTCAGCCCTAAAAGGCTTCTAAGATAACACCCACAAAGTCCGAAGACAAAGTAAGGACCCAAAAGAGACCAGTACTCCATGATTGAGAGAATAGGACAGTCTCTAAAGATCCAGACTGGATCAACCCCGGAAAAAATATAGCTCAAGGAATTAACGAATTAACGAGCATCCTAAAAACTCCTATCGGGCGGCAGGATCCCCAAGTACATAGGATCTAAAAGGAGGATACTGCAAGGAAAAAAAATGGACCCAAAGAACCGGGTCTCCTCAACCAGATGACCCAAAGTCCTACCCCAAAAGACAAGGGGAAGCGAAAAGTACAGCAATCCTCAAAAAAGAGGAAAGAAACACTAGCGAAGGAGATCTGAAAATCGGACACTTCAATCCACAAGGAGTACCAATAGTGTGTGGGGGGGGGGGGATCACCCCCTACACTAGGTACTGGTGATCTCCATGCAGTTATCTGATCTCACCCCCTCGGAAGGGAGGACTCTAGTTCCTGTCCAAGGACCTCAGTAACTACAAATATACAGGTAGCCCTCAGTTTACGCCGGGGTTAGGTTCCAGAAGGAATGGTTGTAAATCAAAACCGTTGTAAATTGAAACCCAGTTTATAATGTAAGTCAATGGGAAGTGAGGGAGATAGGTTTCAGGCCCCTCTCAAAATTGTCATAAGTAACACCTAATACATTATTTTTAAAGCTTTGAAATGAAGACTTTAAATGCTAAACAGCATTATAAACCTAATAAAATAATCACACAACACAGAATATATAATTAAACTAAGTTAAATGAACAAAAACATTTGCTAAACAGCATTATAAACCTAATAAAATAATCACACAACACAGACTTCACTTGCATTTTTCTGCAAACAGTTCTTTATAAATCAGTCCAGGTTGGAATGCAGAGACAGGAAGATCTTGTTCCTTTGAAATCTGCTCGATAGCTCAGTTCTGGTTAAACTGATTAATTTCAGCTTGCTTGGCTTTGCTGCAAAACAAGCAGACAGCTCCACCTACTGGCTTTTTTAATAAAGGCACTGCATCTCAATGCTTTCAATAGCAGTCACATGACTGGAAAAAAGGTTGTTATTCTGAAACGGTGTAAATTGAACCGTTGTAAAACGAGGGCCACCTGTACTGCCATAGCAGAATTCATAATCCTAGCAAACCACGCAAGCTGATGCAGGGACAAAACACTTAGAATCGAATACGACCAAACATCGGACGCCTCACCAAGATGAAATAAACTAGGACTAGCCTGATATCTAGGATAGATGGGCCTTCTATAACTTGTAGAAACATGAAAACAACCTCTTAACAAGAAGTAAGCAAACTTAGTACCCAAACAGGACCAGCCTTTTTACAAGGATACAACATGTCTGATATAAACCTCAAAAGAACAGAGTAAGCTAGTACCCAACCAGGACCAGCCTGATGTCCAGGGTACAACCAAACTGTTCAAGGGCCAACTGAAACTTCTAAACCCTAGCAGGGCCAGACTAAACAAACATTGTCTCTTAAAATATATACTTTTTTTTTCTTTTTTACTTCCGCCGGAAGTAACATCAGGACCATAAAAATCGCTAGCATCAAAATCCAAGAAGAAAAAATTTTCCTAAAATGAAAAATCTACAATAGTCACAAGATCCAAAATAAAGAAATAAAACACATCCTAACCGGATCAAAACAAAGTAGGCCGCCACCCACAGGTGAACGCCAAAGAGGAATGGAAGCACTAACAGGACCAGCCTGTCAGATACCCTAATCCTCAGGAGCTCAGAACTGGTATTAGACACGCAAAAACAAGAGACGACCTGGTGTAGGATCTCACCCCTACACTCGTCTAGCGCTGTTCACCATCTGATTCAGAAGCCTGAGGATCCGTTGACGAATTAGAACTGGTATCTTCCAAAGTCGCTAACACATGCCATAGCAAGACACGCAGTCGTGCCAGTCTGAATCTAAAGGCAAAATCCACCTCCAGCGGGGCATCTGAAAGCCCCGACCATGAAGGCTGTACCCCTGAAGCCTCAGAGGAAACCATTTCCCCAGAGGAAGTATCCAATATAATCGAACTCGCACCTGACGTCCCCAGGTTAAAAGGACACGGATGAACGATTTGCTTGCAATCACGAAAGAGGCAAGTGCGCCTTAACCAAAGATGTGGCCATGCGGAACCGTAGAGTAACCTCAGGTGGAAATAAACTTCCTTCCAGAGAAGGGGTAATGGTATGCGGGACAACTGCCTGTGTAGGAACAGAATATTCTAGGGAACGCACCTCACGGGACACAGAATCCTCAGAGGCGAATGGCTCAGCGGTCTCTAACCTCTCCACAGAGGGAGAAGAGAGCTCTCTATTACGGCATACGGAACATAATTGATTGGGCTGGATTACCCTGGCCTCCCCGCAATCTACGCAAGTAACAGAATCTGAATCAGAGAAATTCTTTTCCGAACAATCAGAATCCTCCATAGCTGGACTTATTAAATTATGGACAAAAGCAACTGGCACCTTACACCCCCAATGGCTGGGGAACTCACCACCTCCGATGACCCAGACAAGTAGAGAAACAGATCCTCTCCACCGACACTCGGCGACGAATACAGAAATGGAGAACGAAAACGTGACAACGCCAGGTCACGAGGTGCGACATGTAGGCCAAAGAAAAGCGCGCCAGTCCACAAGAACTGTGTAGCTCTAAAAAAAATTGTATGTTCCGCAATAGCCATGAGCCCCAACATTTCAACACATAAGCAGACAGAATCACATAACAAACGCGATTAAAGTCCCCCACTGCTCAATAACCCCCCTCAGGAGACATTAACCCTTGATTCCATAATGATATAGGAGTCCCACTGAGACCCTGTCTTCTATCATTTACATTACATTCCCACATTTACGAAAGGAAAATGAAACACGGTCCTTCAAGTTTGACAGATAGTAGCATTGCTTCTGACATGGGCTTGAGTGAAGAAAGCTGGCATCGAAACTCGTCAACGCTGATTGCTCCGTAATCTTCCGACACTTCTCTGCCAACCTCCTGTGACGAAAGGCAAAGAATGACTGGGGGGATGAGGAAAGTGGGGGAGGTATTTAAGCCTTTGGCTGAGGTGTGTCTGCCTCCTCCCGGCTGTTTTTTCCCAAAAGTAATGAATGCAGCTGTGGACTCTCCCTGTTTTAAGAAGAAAAGTACCCATAAAAGGATTAAAATCTTCAGACACCAACTTCGCACAACCTCTATTGCAGAGGCAAAGAGAATGACTGAGGGTTATAAGTAAGGCAGTTACACTTAACAGCTTTACTGGGGTGTTCTTTGCCTCCTCCTGCTGGCCAGGAGTTGAATATCCCACTAGTAATTGGAATGACGTTGTGGACTCTCCATGTCATAGGAAAGAAAACACTGCTATCCTTGATATTTCTCACTGCCCATTAAATGTATAGCCCTGTACATATTTGCAGATAATCAAAAGTGGAAACAGGTGTAATGCACTGCAGCACACATTCAGAGGGCAGTAGAAAAGTCCAGAAGAACAACATATGACATTTTAATTTATATGGCTATTATTTTCAATATACATCTACAAAATATAGCAAAATGTATGTCCCTTTAAATGGACTTAAAAGTAATTGTCACATATATATTGTATATATCAACAATAAAGCTTTTAAAACTGCCGTTCTGATAGAACTTTGTACAATGGGTAAATGGGGAGTATCAATCACTGTGTAGTATGTAGCTCAGCACATCCGACACATGTTTATGTCAACAGTAGTACTTCAAGCCTAAAACATCATGTTCAGAGATCATTTACAGTAAAATGATGACCGTCTATAGCAATTTCCATTATTTAATGGAATAAAAGGAATATGGAACCAACATTTTTCCTTCATAAAAGAGCATACAATTTTAAGCAACTTTCCAATTTACTTTGATTGACAAATTTGCTTCATTCTCTTGGTATCCTTTATTGAAGGAGCAGAAATACACTATTGAACACATAAGTAAACCAATGACAAGCGGTATATATGTGTAGCTCCTGAGAAAACCTAGGTATGCTTTTTAACAATGGATAGCAAGAGAACTAAGCAAATTTGATAATAGTAAACTAGAAAGTCGTTTTAAAGTGTATGCTCTATCTGAACCGTGAAAGAAAAAAAAGTGGGTTTCATGTCCCTTCAAAAATAAGTCCATTGACAATTAAAAATTGAATTTAATGTCCCTTTAAAGATGATGAAAACATTTGTAATTTTTTTTTTTTTCTTCAGCACCGTAAGTAACTTAATAGCAAAAATATAACCAGCAAGAGGTCACTCACCATGGTCCTTAATACTCACCAAGGAAGAGCAGCTACTAGACCTGGTGTAGTGTTTGCTTGAAACCAGACGATGATGCTTCCCTTTTATTGTTTTATCCTGATCTCTTGAATGATGCTGTGGTGAAGACTGTGTAGAGTAGCTCTCACTCTGGGGCAAAGGACTTGGGTTATCCAAGAAATGGGCACCATTGGAATAGTTATTGTGCAGTCTCTCCCAGCTTTGATCCCTGTTTGGGCACACAAAAGAAGTATAACATTGCATTATTATAGATAGAACAACATAAAACACAAATTAAACTCTCAAAATAACTAAAGAATAGCAGCAGTAACACTGTAAATACCCTATTACATAATCTTTACTACACAGCAACAAAGCGGACAAAAAGAAAATGCATGCTTACCTGATAAATTTGTTTCTTTTTAGACACAATGAGTCCCCTTGAAGAACTTTAAGAACTAAATTCAAACTCCATAGAGGAGCAATTGGTTTAAAGACAGGCCGGATTCTAATCAAAGCCTGACAAAAAGATTGAACATCTGGAACATTTGCCAGACGCTTGTGTAACAAAATAGATAAGGCAGAGATCTGAACCTTTAGGGAACTCGCTGCTAAACCCTTCTCCACTCCTTGGGGAAAAGACAAAATCCTGGGAATCCGAAATCTACTCCATGAGTAGCCCTTGGATTCACACCAATAAAAGATATTTACGCCATATCTTATGGTAAATCTTCCTAGTTACAGGCTTACGCGTCTGAATTAAAGTATCTATGACCGAATCAGAGAAACCTCGCTTGGATAGGATTAAGCGTTCAATCTCCAAGCAGTCAGCTTCAGAGAAACTAGATTTGGGTGAAGGAAGGGCCCCTGAATGAAAAGGTCCTTCCTCAACGGAAGTGTCCAAGGTGGTAGTGACGACATCTCTACCAGATCTGCATACCAAATCCTGCGAGGCCATGCAGGAGCGATGATGATCACTGATGCCCTCTCCTGTTTGATTCGAGCAATGACTCGAGGAAGAAGCGCAAACGGAGGAAATAGGTATGCAAGATTGAAGGACCAAGGAACCGCCAGAGCATCTACCAGCTCTGCCTGGGGATCCCTGGACCTCGATCCGTATCTCTGAAGTTTGGCATTCTGGCGAGATGCCATGAGATCCAACTCCGGCCGAGCCCATGTGAGAATCAGGTTGGAGAATACATCCGGATGAAGTTCCCATTCCCCCAGATGAAAAGTCTGTCTGCTCAGAAAGTCCACCTCCCAGTTGTCCACCCCTGGGATGTGGATCGCTGACAGATGGCAAGAGTGGGCCTCTACCCACTTGATTAACTTGGCTACTTCGGTCATCGCTAAGGAACTCCTTGTTCCTCCCTGATGATTGATGTAAGCCACTGTCGTTATGTTGTCCGACTGGAATCTGATGAATTGGGCCGAAGCAAACTGAGGCAAGGCCCGAAGAGCATTGAGGATCGCCCTCAGCTCTAAGATGTTGATAGGAAGGAGAGACTCTGCTTGAGTCCATACTCCCTGAGCCTTTAAAGAGCCCCAGACTGCTCCCCATCAGTTGTCACAATCACCCATGAAGGTCTGCGAAAGCATGTACCCTGGGATAGATGATCCAGAGAAGATCCAGGGACAACCACCATTGAAGAGAGTCCCTCGTCTCCTGTTCCAGGGTTATTTGAGGGGACAAATCCGTATCTCCATTCGACTGCCTGAGCATACTTAACTTTGTGAAAAATCTGGGTGCCGTGGCCAGACCGAAAGGAAGAGCCACAAACTGAAAATGTTTGTCCAGAAAGGCAAACCTCAGGAACTTGTGATGATCTCTGTGGATAGGAACATGAAGATATGCATCCTTTAAATCCACTGTCGTCATAAATTGACCCTCCTGGATCAATGGAAGAATGGTAGGAATAGTTTCCATCTTGAATGATGGAACTCTGAGAAACTTGTTTAGACTTTTGAGGTCTAACATAGGTCTGAAGGTTCCCTCCTTTTTGGGAACTACAAACAGATTTGCATAAAAACCCTGCCCCTGTTCCAGTAGCGGAACGGGACAAATTACTCCCATGGAAGAGAGGTCTCTTACACAATGTAAGAAAGCCTCTCTTTTTATCTGGTTTGCAGATAATCTTGAA
The DNA here is from genome assembly GCF_027579735.1 of Bombina bombina. Classification (NCBI taxonomy): domain Eukaryota; kingdom Metazoa; phylum Chordata; class Amphibia; order Anura; family Bombinatoridae; genus Bombina; species Bombina bombina. The sequence goes on from NC_069504.1 coordinate 498,850,905, forward strand.
AGAAGAAATCTTCCTCGGGGGGAAGAATTTCTGAACTCCCGTTTGTATCCCTGAGACACTATTTCTATAGCCCAGGGATCCTGAACATCTCGCACCCAAGCCTTAATGAAAAAGGAAAGTCTGCCCCCTACCAGATCCGGTCCCGGATCGGGGGCACACCCTTCATGCTGACTTGGAATCAGCAGCAGGTTTCTTGGATTGTTTACCCTTGTTCCAAGATTGGTTGGGTCTCCGAGTAGACTTGGATTGTTTAGAAGAAGAGAAGGAGTTTCCCTTGAAATTTCGAAAGGAACGAAAATAAGTTTGTCGACCTTTCTGCTTGGTTCTTTTATCCTGAGGGAGGAGATGACCCTTGCCTTCCGTGATGTCAGAGATAATTTCCTTCAAGCCAGGTCCAAACAGAGTCTTTCCCTTGTAAGGAATAGCCAGAGGTTTAGACTTGGTTTAGACTTGGATGATACGTCCGCAGACCAAGGCTTCAACCATAAAGCTCTGCGGGCTAGGATAGAAAAACCTGAACTCTTAGCAGCCAATTTAGTAATTTGAAGAGAAGCATCTGTAATAAAAGAATTGGCTCATTTCAGAGCTTTAATCCTGGATTTCTTCCAAAGAAGTCTCGGTCTTAAGAGACTCCGCAAGAGCATCAAACCAATAAGCTGAAAACCACTAGACACCAGAATACACCAAATGTGTATGTCTAAAAAGGAGGTGCGCCAAAAATAGTATAAATCCAAGAAATAACTTCTGATATAAAATCTACAATATTAAATCCAAGCGTATAAGGCTACAGTGACAGAGGTATATTAACCAATTAACAGTAAAATTTACTTTACACTAGTAGACTATATGCTTAGACCTTTATGTAGAAGTTAATTACAAACTAGAAATACTTTCAGACTTGAAGTGTACAAGAGAATAATAGTCCCAAAAGTTTGTTGCTAGAAAAATGTGTAGTCAGCGGTGCACAGTGTGGACCAGAGGCAGCTCTCTCCAAAAAGAAGAAGACAATGGCAAAGAGTCCTGGAAGACACAAAAACGAGAGGCGCCCTTGGTGCAGCAAGTTCTAAACACAGTGAATATGTCAGTGACAATCGGATATTCACATAGATGATTGCACATCCAGTGCAATAAAAAGCGAGCCGAAGCTTCAGAGCCTGACTCCCTCAGGGCAAACTCGCTGTATATGGAACACGTCTCCTGCCGATCTCAGCACTTCCGGTACTGTGCCCCAGATCAGGACGCCGACGTAACGCTCACGAGAGTTAGACGCTAAACGGAGTATCCCAACCAGGCGGGTCTCCCAAATGAGTGCAAATGATAAAGTCCAAGAGCAAGGTGAAAGTATAAAAATACTTTATTAAAACAGATTAAAATTGTTGGTTACCAAAGCGTTTCTCGGCTCAGTATGCCGTTTCATCAGGCTATATATTATCAGGTGAAACCTTGCTCTATTTAAATCTCTACTATCCAATCAAATGCTAAGAAATTTACACACCCACAAATTCTACGTAAGCATTACTCGGGAGACAGACAAAATTTAGTGTACAATTGTTACAATAAACCTTGATATAATATATGTGCTTTGATTATAAAAGATTAAAACATCTAATGCTCACACAAATAGATCTAAAATATTGCAAGTTAACTATAACATAATAACATTATATAAATATAGTTAATACTATAGTATAACACTAAACTAATTTTATGCAATCTAGTTATAAAGTGAAATACCATACAATTGAGCTAAAAAAAAAAAAAAATTTATGCTTACCTGATAAATTTCTTTCTTTTGCGATGTACCGAGTCCACGGATTCATCCTAACTTGTGGGATATTAACTCCACCCCCCAGTCACTCGAACGAAAGGCCAAGGAATAAAAGGGGAAACTATAAGGTGCAGAGGTGACTGAAGTTTACATAAAAAAATACTATCTGTCTTGAATAGACAGGGCGGGCCGTGGACTTGGTACATCGCAAAAGAAAGAAATTAATCAGGTAAGCATAAATTTTGTTTTCTTTTGCATGATGTACCGAGTCCACGGATTCATCCTAACTTGTGGGAAACCAATACCAAAGCTTTAGGACACGGATGAAGGGAGGGACAAGACAGGAACCTTTTAAACGGAAGGCACCACTGCTTGCAAAACCTTTCTCCCAAAAATAGCCTCCGAAGAAGCAAAAGTATCAAATTAATAAAATTTTGAAAAGGTATGAAGCGACGACTAAGTCGCAGCCTTACAAATCTCTTCAACAGAAGCATCATTTTTAAAAGCCCATGTGGAAGCAACCGCTCTAGTAGAATGAGCTGTAATCCTTTCAGGAGGCTGTCCAGCAGTCTCATAAGCCAAACGGATGATGCTTTTCAGCCAAAAGGAAAGAGAAGTCGCTTTCCAGAAGAGACAACAAACAAAGAAGATGTTTGATCAAAAATCTTTGGTTGCCTGCAAAAAATAAATTCAAAGCACGAACCACGTCCAAGTTGTGCAACAGACGTTCCTTCTTACAAGAAGGATTAGGACACAGAGAAGGAACAATAATTTCTTGATTGATATTCCTGTTAGTAACAACCTTAGGTAGGAACCCAGGCTTGGTACGCAAAACCACCTTAGCAGCATGGAACACAAGATAAGAAGAGTCACATTGTAATGCAGATATTTCAGAAACTCTTCGAGCTGAAGAGATATCAACTAGGAACAAAACTTTCCAAGATAAAAGCTTAATATCTATGGAATGCATGGGTTCAAACGGAACCCCCTGAAGAACTTTAAGAACTAAATTTAGACTCTATGGTGGAGCAATAGGTTTAAACACAGGCTTAATTCTAACTAAAGCCTGACAAAAAGCCTGAACGTCTGGAACATCTGGCAGATGCTTGTGCAACAAAATAGACAGAGCAGATATCTGTCCCTTTAGGGAACCAGCTGATAATCCTTTCTCCAATCCCTCTTGGAGAAAAGACAAAATCCTAGGAATCCTGATTTTACTCCAGAAGCCTTTGGATTTGCACCAAAAAAGATATTTACGCCATATCTTATGATAAATTTTCCTGGTAACAGGCTTTCGAGCCTGAATCAAGGTATTTATGACTGACTCAGAGAAACCCCGCTTTGATAGAATCAAGCGTTCAATCTCCAAGCAGTCAGTTGCAGAGAAATCAGATTTGGATGCTTGAATGGACCTTGAATCAGAAGGTCCTGTCTCAATGGCAGAGACCATGGTGGAAGGGATGACATGAGGGAAAGGTGAACGACCAGGGTACTGCTAGAGCATCTATCAGTACAGCCTGAGGATCCCTTGACCTGGAGCCGTAACAAGGAAGTTTGGCGTTCTGGCCATCAGATCCAACTCTGGTGTGCCCCATAGCCGAACCAGCTGAGCAAACACCCCCGGGATGGAGTTCCCACTCCCCCGGATGAAAAGTCTGATGACTTAGAAAATCTGCCTCCCAGTTCTCTACACCTGGGATATAGATCGCTGACAGATGGCAAGAGTGAGCCTCTGTCCATTGGATTATCCTTGAGATCTCTATCATCGCTAAGGAACTCTTTGTTCCGCCCTGATGATTGATATAAGCCACAGTCGTGATGTTGTCCGACTGAAACCTGATGAATCTGGTCGAAGCCAGCTGAGGCCATGCCTGGAGAGAATTGAATATCGCTCTTAATTCCAGAATATTTATCGGTAGGAGAGCCTCCTCCAGAGTCCACAAACCCTGAGCTTTCAGGGAATTCCAGACTGCATCCCAGCCCAGAAGATTGGCGTCTGTCATCACTATAACCCATTCTGGCCTGCGGAAACACATTCCCTGGGACAGATGATCCTGTGACAACCACCAAAGAAGAGAGTCTCTGGTCTCTTGATCCAGATTTATTTGAGGAGATAAATCCACATAATCCCCATTCCACTGATTGAGCATGCATAGTTGCAGTGGTCTGAGATGCAAGCGAGCAAACGGAACTATGTCCATTGCCGCTACCATTAGTCCGATTACCTCCATACACTGAGCCACTGACGGCCAAGGAATGGAATGAAGAGCTCGGCAGGTGGACAAAATCTTTGATTTCCTGACCTCTGTCAGAAATATTTTCATGTCCACCGAGTCTATCAGAGTCCCTAGAAATGAAACTCTTGTGAGGGGGGAAAGAGAACTCTTTTTTTTATGTTCACTTTCCACCCGTGAGACCTTAGAAAGGCCAACACTAAGTCCGTGTGTCAGGATGTCACTCAGCAAACCAGACTAATTCATTTATACTGTGCTGTACCTTTAAACATCAATTGTGTTCATCTCTCCACTCCTATAAATTCCCAGCAGCCCCTTTTTCCTTGCTTGGTATTGTTGTGCTAAACTTATCTAGCCTTCTGTATTGCATTCTCTCTCTTGAAACTACCTGACTGTTGTCAGTTACTACTTCAGTGATTTATTGTGCTCTTATTTTTATCTACCTGTGATTTACCTACACAGAACTTCTTCTTGAAATTGCCGGACCCGATATCCATCCGCGGTGACGTCACACGCCAGCTTCACGGATCAACCCGACACAACCAGCTGCTGCTGCCGCTCCGTTGCTCTCACCGCTCTGATCCTTTGCCTACCTGACTACCGAAGCCTGTACTTATATACCTAACATACAGATCAAGGTACTGCCAGTATATTTATTCAAACTAACGGCCTGTTGTATCAACCTTGCCTACCTAAGCTGACTGTGTAACTCTGTTATTGCTAGATTCCGCTGTCTACTGAAATATTAAACCTTACTGTGTACTTCTGTATGTCCCTATATTGGTTCTTGCTTAGAACTATGCTGCAATGATTGTAAACTATCTGGTGGCAGCATTAGTCTTCTTGCACTTGTTTAGAACCATAATATTAACTCCTGGTAGTTTGTGGCTTTCAGATCACCATCTAGGTGATTTATCTGCTTTCCTCACTCTTGCCAGTAACAAAACAACCTTTTTACATCTCAGCAGCTGTGGCTCAATATACTAGTACATTTTTTATCTTTTCAGTGATCCTAACTTGCTGACAAGTCTGACAGAGCCTGACACCTTGTGAGACTTGGCTAGTTGGAAGGACAACGCTTGAATTAGAATGTCGTCTAGATAAGGCGCCACTGCTATGCCCCGTGGCCTTAGAACCGCCAGAAGGGACCCTAGCACCTTTGTGAAGATTTGCGGCGCCGTGGCCAACCCGAAAGGAAGAGCCACAAACTGATAATGCTTGTCCAGAAAGGCGAACCTGAGGAACTGGTGATGATCTTTGTGGATAGGAATGTGCAGATACGCATCCTTTAAGTCCACGGTGGTCATATATTGACCTTCCTGGATCAATGGTAAGATAGTCCGAATGGTCTGCATCTTGAAAGATGGAACTCTTAGGAATTGGTTTAGGATCTTGAGATCCAGAATTGGTCTGAAGGTTCCCTCCTTTTTGGGAACTACAAACAGATTGGAGTAGAACCCCTGCCCCTGTTCTGCTTTTGGAACTGGGCAGATCACTCCCATGGTAAAAAGGTCATCTACACAGCGTAAAAACGCCTCTCTTTTTGTCGGGTTTACAGACAATTGAGGGGAGGGGAATCCTTGAAATCTAGAAGGTATCCCTGTGTTACAATTTCTACTGCCCAGGAATCCTGAACGTCTCTTGCCCAGGCCTGAGCAAAGAGAGAGAGTCTGCCCCCTACTAGATCCGGTCCCGGATCGGGGGCTACCCCTTCATGCTGACTTAGTGGCAGCAGCAGGCTTTTTGGCCTGTTTACCCTTGTTCCAAGCCTGATTAGGTCTCCAGGTTGGCTTGGATTGAGCAAAGTTCCCCTCTTGTTTTGCAGCAGGGGAAGAGGCAGAGGGACCACTCTTGAAGTTTTGAAAGGAACAAAAAGTATTTTGTTTGGTCCTTGTCTTATTTGACTTATCCTGAGGGAGGGTATGACCCTTCCCCTCCAGTAATGTCTGAAATGATCTCTTTCAATGCAGGCCCGAATAGGGTCTTACCTTTGAAAGGGATGGACAAAAGCTTAGATTTAGATGACACATCAGCTGACCAGGACTTAAGCCATAACGCTCTACGTGCTAAAATGGCAAAACCTGAATTCTTAGCCGCTAATTTAGCAAGATGAAAAGCGGCGTCTGTAATAAAAGAATTGGCCAACTTAAGAGCCTTAATTCTGTCCAAAATATCATCTAGTGGGGTCTCCATCTGAAGAGCCTCTTCTAGAGCCTCAAACCAAAAGGCAGCTGCAGTGGTTACAGGAACAATGCATGCTATAGGTTGAAGAAGAAAACCTTGATGAACAAAAATTTTCTTTAGGAGACCCTCTAATTTTATATCCATAGGATTAATGAAAGCACAACTGTCTTCAATAGGTATAGTTGTACGCTTAGCCAGGGTAGAAATAGCTCCCTCCACCTTAGGGACCGTCTGCCATGAGTCTTTTATGGTGTCAGAAATGGGAAACATTTTCTTAAAAACAGGAAGGGGAGAGAACGGAATACCTGGTTTATCCCACTCCTTAGTAACAATGTCCGAAATCCTCTTAGGGACCGGAAACACATCAGTGTAAACAGGAACCTCTAAATATTTGTCCATTTTACACAATTTCTCTGGAACTACAATAGGGTCACAATCATCCAGAGTAGCTAAAACCTCCCTGAGCAATAAATGGAGGTGCTCTAGCTTAAATTTAAATGCCGTCATATCTGAATCTGTCTGAGAGAACATCTTTCCTGAATCAGAAATCTCTCCCTCAGACAGCAAATCCCTCATCCCTACTTCAGAACATTGTGAGGGAATATCGGATACGGCTACTAAAGCGTCAGAAGGCTCAGCATTTGTTCTTAACCCAGAGCTACTGTGCTTCCCTTGCAACCCAGGCAGCTTAGATAAAACCTCTGTGAGGGTAGTATTCATAACTGAAGCCATATCTTGCAAGGTGAAAGAATTAGACGCACTAGAAGTACTTGGCGTCGATTGTGCGGGCGTTACTGGTTGTGACACTTGTGGAGAACTAGATGGCAAAACCTGATTTCCTTCTGTCTGAGAATCATCTAATGCCAAACTTTTATAAGTCAAAATATGCTGTTTGCAATTTATAGACATATCAGTACAAGTGGGACACATTCTAAGAGGGGGTTCCACAATGGCTTCTAAACAAATTGAACAATGAGTTTCCTCAGTGTCAGACATGTTTAACAGACTAGTAATAAAGCAATTTGTAATAGGGGAGGTGAGGGAGAGTTGGGTGGGTTATATTAATCTAAACTTAAGGGAAAAATCTAAATTATTTCATATATATTCGTAACCCTTAAATTCCAGAACCATTAACAGTAATATACATCAAAATGTACAATGAGATGCAAAAAAAACACAATTTATGCTTATCCGTGGTGTATCCAGTCCACGGATCATCCATTACTTGTGGGATATTCTCCTTCCCAACAGGAAGTTGCAAGAGGACACCCACAGCAGAGCTGCTATATAGCTCCTCCCCTAACTGCCATATCCAGTCATTCGACCGAAACAAGCCGAGAAAGGAGAAACCATAGGGTGCAGTGGTGACTGTAGTTTAATCTAAAATTTTGACCTGCCTTAAAATGACAGGGCGGGCCGTGGACTGGATACACCACAAGAGAAATAAATTTATCAGGTAAGCATAAATTGTGTTTTCTCTTGTAAGGTGTATCCAGTCCACGGATCATCCATTACTTGTGGGATACCAATACCAAAGCTAAAGTACACGGATGAAGGGAGGGACAAGGCAGGTACTTAAACGGAAGGTACCCCTGCCTGTAAAACCTTTCTCCCAAAAATAGCCTCCGAAGAAGCAAAAGTATCAAATGTGTAGAATTTTGAAAAAGTATGAAGCGAAGACCAAGTCGCCGCCTTGCAAATCTGTTCAACAGAAGCCTCATTTTTAAAGGCCCAAGTGGAAGCCACAGCTCTAGTAGAATGAGCTGTAATCCTTTCAGGAGGCTGCTGTCCAGCAGTCTCATAGGCTAAGCGGATTATGCTTCTTAGCCAAAAGGAAAGAGAGGTTGCCGAAGCCTTTTGACCTCTCCTCCGTCCAGAGTAAATCACAAACAAAGCAGATGTTTGACGAAAATCTTTAGTAGCTTGTAAGTAAAACTTTAAAGCACGAACCACATCCAGATTATGTAAAAGACGTTCCTTCTTTGAAGAAGGATTAGGACACAATGATGGAACAACAATCTCTTGATTGATATTCTTAGTAGATACCACCTTAGGCAAAAACCCAGGTTTTGTACGCAAAACTACCTTATCTGTATGGAAGCTCAGATAAGGAGAATCACTATGTAAAGCAGATAACTCGGAAACTCTACGAGCCGAGGAAATAGCCATCAAAAAAAGAACTTTCCAAGATAAAAGTTTGATATCTATGGAATGAAGAGGTTCAAACGGAACCCCTTGAAGAACTTTAAGAACCAAATTTAAGCTCCATGGGGGAGCAACAGGTTTAAACACAGGCTTGATTCTAACCAACGCCTGACAAAACGCCTGAACGTCTGGAACATCCGCCAGACGCTTGTGCAAAAGAATAGACAGAGCAGAAATCTGTCCCTTCAAAGAACTAGCTGATGATCCTTTTTCCAAACCCTCTTGGAGAAAAGAGAATATCCTGGGAATCCTAACCTTACTCCATGAGTAACTTTTGGATTAACACCAATAAAGATATTTACGCCATATATTATGGTAGATTTTCCTGGTGACAGGCTTTCATGCCTGTATTAAGGTATCAATGACTGACTCGGAGAAGCCACACTTTGATAAAATCAAGCATTCAATCTCCAGGCAGTCAGTGTCAGAGAAATTAGATTTGGATGATTGAAAGGACCTTGTAGTAGAAGGTCTCGTCTCAAAGGCAGAGTTCAAGGTGGAAAGGATGACATGTCCACTAGGTCTGCATACCAGGTCCTGCGTGGCCACGCAGGCGCTATCAAGATCACCGATGCTCTCTCCTGCTTTATTTTGGCAATCAGTTGAGGGAGCAGAGGAAACGGTGGAAACACGTAAGCCAGGTTGAAAGACCAAGGCGCTGCTAGAGCATCTATCAGCGTCGCTTCCGGGTCCCTGGACCTGGATCCGTAATAAGGTAGCTTGGCGTTCTGGAGAGACGCCATGAGATCCAGTTCTGGTTTGCCCCAACGATGAATCAATTGAGCAAACACCTCCGGATGGAGTTCCCACTCCCCCGGATGAAAAGTCTGACGACTTAGAAAATCCGCCTCCCAGTTCTCTACACCTGGGATATGGATTGCCGATAGGTGGCAAGAGTGTGTCTCTGCCCAGCGAATTATTTTGGAGACTTCTAACATCGCTAGGGAACTCCTTGTTCCCCCTTGATGGTTGATGTAAGCCACAGTCGTGATGTTGTCCGACTGAAATCTGATGAACCTCAGGGTTTTTAACTGAGGCCAAGCTTGAAGAGCATTGAATATTGCCCTCAATTCCAGAATAATTTATTGGGAGGAGTTTCTCCTCCTGAGTCCACGATCCCTGAGCCTTCAGGGAGTTCCAGACTGCACCCCAACCTAGAAGGCTGGTATCTGTCGTTACAATTTTCCAATCTGGCCTGCGAAAGGTCATACCTTTGGACAGATGGATCCGAGATAGCCACCAGAGGAGAGAATCACTGGTCTCTTGATCCAGATTTAGTAGAGGGGACAAATCTGTGTAATCCCCATTCCACTGACTGAGCATGCATAGATGGAGCGGTCTGAGATGTAGGCGCGCAAACGGTACTATGTCCATTGCCACTACCATTAAGCCGATTACTTCCATGCACTGAGCCACCGAAGGGCGCGGAATAGAATGGAGAACACGGCAAGAATTTAGAAGTTTTGATAACCTGGACTCCGTCAGGTAAATTTTCATTTCTACAGAATCTATCAGAGTCCCTAGGAAGGAGACTTTTGTGAGTGGGGACAGAGAACTCTTTTCCTCGTTCACTTTCCACCCATGCGACCTCAGAAATGCCAGAACTATGTCCGTATGGGACTTGGCAATTTGGAAGTTTGGCGCCTGTATCAGGATGTCGTCTAGATAAGGGGCCACTGCTATGCCCCGAGGCCTTAGGACCGCCAGAAGCGACCCCAGAACCTTTGTAAAAATTCTTGGGGCTGTAGTTAACCCGAAGGGAAGAGCCACAAACTGGTAATGCCTGTCCAGAAAGGCAAACCTTAGGAACCGATGATGATCTTTGTGTATCGGAATGTGAAGGTAAGCATCCTTTAAATGCACGGTAGTCATATATTGACCCTCCTGGATCATAGGTAGGATGGTCCGAATAGTTTCCATTTTGAATGATGGAACTCTGAGGAATTTATTTAAGATCTTTAGATCCAAGATTGGTCTGAAGGTTCCCTCTTTTGTGGGAACCACAAACAGATTTGAGTAAAATCCCTGACCCTGTTCCTCCTTTGGAACTGGATGGATCACTCCCATAACTAGAAGGTCTTGCACACAGTGTAAGAATGCCTCTTTCTTTATCTGGTTCACAGATAATCGTGAAAGGTGAAATCTCCCTTGTGGAGGGGAAGCCTTGAAGTCCAGAAGATACCCCTGAGATATAATCTCCAACGCCCAGGGATCCTGAACATCTCTTGCCCACGCCTGGGCGAAGAGAGAAAGTCTGCCCCTACTAGATCCGTTACCGGATAGGGGGCCGTTCCTTCATGCCGTCTTAGAGGCAGAAGGCTTTTTGGCCTGCTTGCCTTTGTTCCAGGACTGGTTAGGTTTCCAGGCCGTCTTGGACTGAGCAAAAGTTCCCTCTTGTTTTGTAGCAGAGGAAGTTGATGCTGCACTTGCCTTGAAGTTTCGAAAGGCACGAAAATTAGACTGTTTGGCCCTTGATTTGGACCTGTCCTGAGGAAGGGCATGACCTTTACCTCCAGTAATGTCAGCAATAATTTCCTTCAAACCAGGCCCGAATAGGGTCTGCCCCTTGAAGGGAATGTTAAGTAGTTTAGACTTTGAAGTCACGTCAGCTGACCAAGATTTAACCCATAGCGCCCTGCGCGCCTGGATGGCAAATCCAGAATTCTTAGCCGTTAGTTTAGTCAAATGAACAATGGCATCAGAAACAAAAGAATTAGCTAGCTTAAGTGCTCTAAGCTTGTTAAATATGTCATCCAATGGAGTCGTTGCCTGTAAAGCCTCTTCCAGAGACTCAAACCAGAACGCCGCAGCAGTAGTGACAGGAGCAATGCATGCAAGGGGCTGCAGGGTAAAACCTTGTTGAATAAACATTTTCTTAAGGTAACCCTCTAATTTTTTATCCATAGGATCTGAAAAAGCACAACTGTCCTCGACAGGGATAGTAATACGCTTTGCTAAAGTAGAAACTGCTCCCTCCACCTTAGGGACCGTCTGCAATAAGTCCCGTGTGGTGGCGTCTATGGGAAACATTTTTCTAAAAATAGGAGGGGGGGAAAACGGCACACCGGGTCTATCCCACTCTTTATTAATAATTTCTGTAAAACTTTTAGGTATTGGAAAAACCTCAGTACACACCGGCACTGCAAAGCATTTATCCAGTCTACACAATTTCTCTGGCACTGCAATTGTGTCACAGTCATTCAGAGCAGCTAAAACCTCCCTAAGCAGTACACGGAGGTTCTCAAGCTTAAATTTAAAAGTAGAAATATCAGAATCAGGTTTCCCTGAGTCAGAGATATCACCCACAGACTGAAGCTCTCCTTCCTCAGCTTCTGAATATTGTGAGGCAGTATCAGACATGGACCTTAAAGCGTCTGTATGCTCTGTATTACGCCTAACACCAGAGCTATCTCGCTTTCCTCTAAATTCAGGCAGCCTGGCTAATACCGCTGACAGTGTATTATCCATGACTGCCGCCATGTCTTGTAAAGTAACAGCTATGGGCGTCCTTGATGTACTTGGCGCCATTTGAGCGTGAGTCCCTTGAGCGGGCGTCAAAGGGTCTGACACGTGGGGAGAGTTAGTCGGCATAACTTCCCCCTCGTCAGTATCCTCTGGTGATAAATTTTTTAAAGACAAAAGCTGATCTTTATTGTTTAAAGTGAAATCAATACATTTAGTACACATTTTCATATGGGGTTCCACCATGGCTTTTAAACATAATGAACAAGGAGTTTCCTCTATGTCAGACATGTTTACACAGACTAGCAATGAGACTAGCAAGCTTGGAAAACACTTTAAATCAAGTTAACAAGCATATGTAAAAAACGGTACTGTGCCTTTAAGAGAAACAAATTTTGTCAAAATTTGAAAAACAGTGAAAAAAGGCAGTAAATCAAACGAAATTTTTACAGTGTATGTAATAGGTTAGCAGAGCATTGCACCCACTTGCAAATGGATGATTAACCCCTTAATGCTAAAAATGGATCAAAAAAACGAAAAACTTTTTTAAACAGTCACAACTGCCACAGCTCTACTGTGGCCCTACCTTCCTCAATAAACGACTTTTGAAGCCTTTAGAGCCCTTCAGAGATGTCCTATAGCATGCAGGGGACTGCTGAGGGAAGCTGAATGTCTCTGTCTGTAATTTTAACTGCGCAAAAAAACGCTAAAATAGGCCCCTCTCGCTCATACTACAACAGTGGAAAGCCTCAGGAAAGTGTTTCTAGGCAAAAATCAAGCCAGCCATGTGGAAAAAACTAGGCCCCAATAAGTTTTATCACCAAAGCATATATAAAAACGATTAAACATGCCAGCAAACGTTTTATATTGCCATTTTATAAGAGTATATATCTCTGATAGTAAGCCTGATACAAGTCGCTATTAAATCACTGTATTTAGGCTTAACTTACATTAATCCGGTATCAGCAGCATTTTCTAGTCCCTAGAAAAACTTAAAACTGCACATACCTCATAGCAGGATAACCTGCACGCCATTCTCCCTCTGAAGTTACCTCACTACTCAGACATATGTGAGAACAGCAGTGGATCTTAGTTACAAGCTGCTAAGATCATAGAAAACGCAGGCAGATTCTTCTTCTAAATACTGCCTGAGATAAAATAGTACAACTAACTATATTTTACCACTCTCCTCTTACTACCTCCATCTTTGTTAAGAGTTGCAAGAGAATGACTGGGTATGGCAGTTAGGGGATGAGCTATATAGCAGCTCTGCTGTGGGTGTCTCTTGCAACTTCCTGTTGGGAAGGAGAATATCCCACAAGTAATGGATGATCCGTGGACTGGATACACCTTACAAGAGAAAGAGAGATTTTGCAGCGCAAAGGAAAAAGACTGTTGGTTACTGGACTCGTTCAATACTGAGACCCACTATAAGGATATTCTCAGAGTGAGTAATGTCAAAATTGAGATTCTTAGAAGTAACACAGACAACTGCATTCACACAAAATAACTTTATTGGGAAAAAATTAGTAGTAGTCCGGCTGGACTAGTACTCACGCGCACACACACAAACATACAGTTAAAACTTGCTGGAACTCAGACGGTACAATTAATCTAGAATGCACCTATTAAATACAAATCACTCCCTTACAAGAGATATTTAAATATTTTTGTTTATACAGGTAATCAACCCCTGTAGGTAAGTGGTTGTATCATTATCAGTTATAGTGGAGTGTGTCCGGTATGCACTTATACAAAGAAGCACAACACTGTTGTATGCAATACAAAATCAAATTTTCCAGTTTGTGTATGTTGATCAATCAGTCTTAAATAAAACTGGTGGTTACTGTATTTCTAAGATTTTGTAATTGCCAATATTACAAGCTATGCTGAATTGGCATCAAAGGACCCCGGTTAAAGCAAAGTCGTTGGTAATTTTGAAGTACGGTATATACCTTTAAGATCAAGGAGTGTTACCGGTTATATTGTTAAAGCAATTGATATTCATAATATTATTTGCTGTATACAACTCGATGTTGCAGCCATTATACTTGTGATATTAAACTCTCAGCTTAAAAATATTATCTAGTCATATTATATTTATATGTTAGCTTAAGCCATGAGTTATAAATCTATGCAACATACACAAGTAGTTATTTAGAAAATCAAATGCACTATATATGCGTAATGCACATATTCACCGCTGAATGCGGTTTACAATCTCAGTATACAACTTGTACCAACAATTATTCACTTTGCCTTAGAGAGAAAGATAGAAATTAAAGCTACAGTTCAACCTGGCTGAGTATAAAGATACCAACAGGTTACCCACAAATGGAAAGATATACTGAACTGAAAAAGGTCTCTTCTATAGCGGAGACCTGTTTTTATCGTTAAAAACAGGTCTCTGCTATAGAAGAGACCTTTCTCAGTTCAGTATATCTTTCCATTCGTGGGTAACATGTTGGTATCTTTATACTCAGCCAGGTTAAACTGTAGCTTTAATTTCTCTCTCTCTCTCTAAGGCAAAGTGAATAATTGTTAGTACAAGTTGTATACTGAGATTGTATATATACCGTACTTGAAAATTACCAACGACTTTGGTAGTAATAAAGCAAGCAAGCTTGGAAAACACTTTATTTAATGAAAAAAACACAATTTGCAAAAACGGTACTGTGCCTTTAAGAGAAAAAAAAGGCATAAACAAACTGCAAAACAGGTTAAAATTGCTTTAATTTTTCTGAAATTTTAACAGTGTACCCACTAAGCTTTGGAAGGATTGCACCACAAGTTAATAAGCAATAAACTCCCAAATGAAAAAAACGGATTGAAATATGTCTAAAACCGGTTAAAAACCCCTAAAGCACATTGCCACAGCTCTGCTGTGGCCCTACCTGCCCTTAAGAAGCGATAATATGGGGTTTAAAGCTTCAATTAGTCCCTCAGAAGACTCTCAGGACCTCAGAAGTTGCTTGCCGCTTGTAAATGTAGGCCCCGCCCACCTCACTCGATGTTGCTGGGGCCTACACAAAACTAACAAAGCCTGCCTGAAAGCCATGTGGGTTATAAACAACCCCAAAGAACCCTCAAGCAAATGTCCCATAAAACAGAAAATGTTACTCCCAGACACAAAAACGTTGTGCCCACAAAAAAACATAATTTATGCTTACCTGATAAATTTATTTCTCTTGTAGTGTATTCAGTCCACGGGTCATCCATTACTTATGGGATATATTCCCTTTCCAACAGGAAGTTGCAAGAGGATCACCCAAAGCAGAGCTGCTATATAGCTCCTCCCCTCACATGTCATATCCAGTCATTCGACCGAAACAAGACAAGAAAGGTGAATCCATAGGGTGCTGTGGTGACTGGAGTTTTAATTAAAATTTAGATCTGCCTTAAAAAATACAGGGCGGGCCGTGGACTGAATACACTACAAGAGAAATAAATTTATCAGGTAAGCATAAATTATGTTTTCTCTTGTTAAGTGTATTCAGTCCACGGGTCATCCATTACTTATGGGATACCAATACCAAAGCTAAAGTACACGGATGATGGGAGGGACAAGGCAGGAACTTAAACGGAAGGAACCACTGCCTGTAGAACCTTTCTCCCAAAAACAGCCTCCGAAGAAGCAAAAGTGTAAAATTTGTAAAATTTTGAAAAAGTGTGAAGCGAAGACCAAGTCGCAGCCTTGCAAATCTGTTCAACAGAGGCCTCATTCTTAAAGGCCCAGGTGGAAGCCACAGCTCTAGTGGAATGAGCTGTAATTCTTTCAGGGGGCTGCTGTCCAGCAGTCTCATAGGCTAAACGTATTATGCTCCGAAGCCAAAAGGAGAGAGAGGTTGCCGAAGCTTTTTGACCTCTCCTCTGTCCAGAGTAAACGACAAACAGGGAAGAAGTTTGACGAAAATCTTTAGTTGCCTGTAAATAGAACTTCAGGGCACGGACTACGTCCAGATTATGCAAAAGTCGTTCCTTCTTTGAAGAAGGATTAGGACATAATGATGGAACAACAATCTCCTGATTGATATTCCTGTTAGAAACTACTTTAGGTAAAAACCCAGGTTTAGTACGCAGAACTACCTTGACTGAATGGAAAATCAGATAAGGAGAATCACAATGTAAGGCAGATAACTCAGAGACTCTTCGAGCCGAGGAAATAGCCATCAAAAACAGAACTTTCCAAGATAAAAGCTTAATATCAATGGAATGAAGGGGTTCAAACGGAACACCTTGAAGAACTTTAAGAACCAAGTTTAAGCTCCACGGCGGAGCAACAGTCTTAAACACAGGCTTAATCCTAGCCAAAGCCTGACAAAAAGCCTGGACGTCTGGAACTTCTGCCAGACGTTTGTGTAAAAGAATAGACAGAGCAGAAATCTGTCCCTTTAACGAACTAGCAGATAAGCCCTTTTCTAGATCCTCTTGTAGAAAGGACAATATCCTAGGAATCCTAACCTTACTCCATGAGTAACTCTTGGATTCGCACCAATATAAATATTTACGCAATATCTTATGGTAAATTTTTCTGGTAACAGGCTTCCGTGCCTGTATTAAGGTATCAATAACTGACTCCGAGAAGCCACGCTTTGATAGGATCAAGCGTTCAATCTCCATGCAGTCAGCCTCAGAGAAATTAGATTTGGATGGTTGAAAGGACCTTGTATTAGAAGGTCCTGCCTCAGAGGCAGAGACCATGGTGGACAGGACGACATGTCCACTAGGTCTGCATACCAGGTCCTGCGTGGCCACGCAGGCGCTATCAGAATCACAGATGCTCTCTCCTGTTTGATCTTGGCAATCAGTCGAGGCAGCAGAGGAAACGGTGGAAACACATAAGCCATGTTGAAAACCCAAGGGGCTGCTAGAGCATCTATCAGCGCCGCTCCCGGGTCCCTGGACCTGGATCCGTAACGAGGAAGCTTGGCGTTCTGGCGAGACGCCATGAGATCCAGTTCTGGTTTGTCCCAACGATGAACCAGCTGAAGGAACACCTCCGGATGAAGTTCCCACTCCCCCGGATGAAAAGTCTGGCGACTTAGAAAGTCCGCCTCCCAGTTCTCCACGCCTGGGATGTAAATCGCTGACAGGTGGCAAGAGTGAGACTCTGCCCAGCGAATTATCCTTGAGACTTCTAACATCGCTAGGGAACTCCTGGTTTCCCCTTGATGGTTGATGTAAGCCACAGTCGTGATGTTGTCCGACTGAAATCTGATGAACCTCAGTGTTGCTAACTGAGGCCAAGCTAGAAGAGCATTGAATATTGCTCTTAACTCCAGAATATTTATTGGGAGGAGTTTCTCCTCCTGAGTCCACGATCCCTGAGCCTTCAGGGAGTTCCAGACTGCGCCCCAACCTAGAAGGCTGGCATCTGTTGTTACAATCGTCCAATCTGGCCTGCGAAAGGTCATACCCTTGGACAGATGGACCCGAGAAAGCCACCAGAGAAGAAAATCTCTGGTCTCTTGATCCAGATTTAGCAGAGGGGACAAATCTGAGTAATCCCCATTCCACTGACTTAGCATGCATAATTGCAGCGGTCTGAGATGTAAGCGCGCAAATGGCACTATGTCCATTGCCGCTACCATTAAGCCGATTACTTCCATGCACTGAGCCACTGACGGGCGTGGAATAGAATGAAGGACACGGCAAGCATTTAGAAGTTTTGATAACCTGGACTCCGTCAGGTAAATTTTCATGTCTACAGAATCTATAAGAGTCCCTAGGAAGGAGACTCTTGTGAGTGGTAATAGAGAACTCTTTTCCACGTTCACCTTCCACCCATGCGACCTCAAAAATGCCAGAACTATCTCTGTATGGGACTTGGCAATTTGAAAACTTGACGCTTGTATCAGAATGTCGTCTAGATACGGAGCCACCGCTATGCCTCGCGGTCTTAGAACCGCCAGAAGTGAGCCCAGAACCTTTGTAAAAATTCTCGGGGCCGTAGCTAACCCGAAGGGAAGAGCTACAAACTGGTAATGCCTGTCTAGAAAGGCAAATTTTAGGTACCGATAATGATCCTTGTGAATCGGTATGTGAAGGTAGGCATCCTTTAAGTCCACTGTGGTCATGTACTGACCCTCTTGGATCATGGGTAGGATGGTTCGAATAGTTTCCATTTTGAATGATGGAACTCTTAGGAATTTGTTTAAGATCTTTAAGTCCAAGATTGGTCTGAAGGTTCCCTCTTTCTTGGGAACTACAAACAGATTTGAGTAAAATCCTTGCCCTTGTTCCGTCTGCGGAACTGGGTGGATCACTCCCATTACTAGGAGGTCTTGTACACAGCGTAGAAATGCCTCTTTCTTTATTTGGTTTGCTGATAACCTTGAAAGATGAAATCTCCCTTGTGGAGGAGAAGCTTTGAAGTCCAGAAGATATCCCCGAGATATGATCTCCAACGCCCAGGGATCCTGGACATCTCTTGCCCACGCCTGGGCGAAGAGAGAAAGTCTGCCCCCACTAGATCCGTTTCCGGATAGGGGGCCATCCCTTCATGCTGTCTTAGGGGCAGTAGTAGGTTTTCTGGCCTGCTTGCCCTTGTTCCAGGACTGGTTAGTTTTCCAGGCCTGTCTGTAACGAGCAACAGTTCCTTCCTGTTTTGGAGCGGAGGAAGTTGATGCTGCTCCTGCCTTGAAGTTTCGAAAGGCACGAAAATTAGACTGTTTGGCCTTTGATTTGGCCCTGTCCTGAGGAAGAGTATGACCCTTACCTCCAGTAATGTCAGCGATAATTTCTTTCAAGCCGGGCCCGAATAAGGTTTGCCCCTTGAAAGGAATATTAAGCAATTTAGATTTAGAAGTCACGTCAGCTGACCAGGATTTAAGCCATAGCGCTCTGCGCGCCTGGATGGCGAATCCGGAGTTCTTAGCAGTTAGTTTAGTTAAATGTACAATGGCATCAGAAACAAATGCATTAGCTAGCTTAAGTGCTTTAAGCTTGTCCATAATTTCATCCAATGGAGCTGTGTGAATGGCCTCTTCTAGAGACTCAAACCAGAATGCCGCAGCAGCAGTGACAGGCGCAATGCATGCAAGGGGCTGTAAGATAAAACCTTGTTGAACAAACATTTTCTTAAGGTAACCTAATTTTTTATCCATTGGATCCGAAAAAGCACAACTATCCTCCACCGGGATAGTGGTACGCTTAGCTAAAGTAGAAACTGCTCCCTCCACCTTAGGGACCGTCTGCCATAGGTCCCATGTAGTGGCGTCTATTGGAAACATTTTCCAAAATATAGGAGGTGGGGAAAAGGGCACACCGGGTCTATCCCACTCCTTGCTAATAATTTCTGTAAGCCTTTTAGGTATAGGAAAAACGTCAGTACACACCGGCACCGCATAGTATCTATCCAGCCTACATAATTTCTCTGGAATTGCAACTGTGTTACAGTCATTCAGAGTCGCTAAAACCTCCCCTAGCAATACACGGAGGTTCTCAAGCTTAAATTTAAAATTAGAGATCTCTGAATCCGGTTTCCCTGGATCAGATCCGTCACCCACAGAATGAAGCTCTCCGTCCTCATGTTCTGCAAACTGTAACGCAGTATCGGACATGGCTCTCACAGCACCAGCACACTCTGTCCTTATCCCAGAGCAATCGCGCTTGCCTCTTAATTCTGGCAATTTAGATAATACTTCTGTCAGGGTATTATTCATAATAGTAGCCATGTCTTGTAAAGTGATTTGTATGGGCGTCTCTGATGTACTTGGCGCCACAATATCACGCGCCTCCTGAGCGGGAGGCGAAGGTACCGACACGTGAGGAGAGTTAGTCGGCATAACTTCCCCCTCGTTGTCTGGTGATAATCCCTTTACAGATAAAGACTGACCTTTATTATTTAAAGTGAAATCAATACATTTAGTACACATATTTCTATGGGGCTCCACACTGGCCTTCAAACATAGTGAACAAACAGATTCATCTGTGTCAGACATGTTTAAACAGACTAGCAATGAGACTAGAAAGCTTGGAAAACACTTTAAAATTAATTTACAAGCAATATAGAAAACGCTACTGCGCCTTTAAGAAGCACAAAAAACTGTCACAGTTGAAATAACAATGAACCAAATCAGTTATAGCAACCAAATCTTCACAGTAAATGTATTAAGTTAGCAGAGCATTGCACCCACTTGCAAATGGATGATTAACCCCTTAATACCCAAAACGGATAATCAAATAGAGAAAAAAACGTTTTTAACACAGTCAACACACTGTCACAGGTCTGCTGTGACTGATTACCTCCCTCAAAAATGACTTTTGAAGTCCCTTGAGCTCTCTAGAGACGTCCTGGGTCATGCAGGAAGAAGCAGGAAGACGGAGACTAAATTTTTACTGCGCAAAAAAAGCGCTAAAATAGGCCCCTCCCACTCATTATTACAACAGTGGGAACCTCAGTTAACTGTTTCTATGCAGAAATATAAGTCAGCCATGTGGAAAATTCATGCCCCAATAAGTTTTATCACCAATGTACCTCACAAAAAACTATTAAACATGCCAGCAAACGTTTTAAACATCCTTTTTTAAAGAGTATGTATCTCTATTGATAAGCCTGATAACAGTCCTTCTACTGCATTTTAAGGCTTATTACATTACTTCAGTATTAGTAGCATTTTCTTAGTCAAATTCCATTCCTTAGAAAAACATAATTTATGCTTACCTGATAAATTCCTTTCTTCTGTTGTGTGATCAGTCCACGGGTCATCATTACTTCTGGGATATAACTCCTCCCCAACAGGAAATGCAAGAGGATTCACCCAGCAGAGCTGCATATAGCTCCTCCCCTCTACGTCAGTCCCAGTCATTCGACCAAGAAACAACGAGAAAGGAGTAACCAAGGGTGAAGTGGTGACTGGATTATAATTTAAAAGATATTTACCTGCCTTAAAACAGGGCGGGCCGTGGACTGATCACACAACAGAAGAAAGGAATTTATCAGGTAAGCATAAATTATGTTTTCTTCTGTTATGTGTGATCAGTCCACGGGTCATCATTACTTCTGGGATACCAATACCAAAGCAAAAGTACACGGATGACGGGAGGGATAGGCAGGCTCATTATACAGAAGGAACCACTGCCTGAAGAACCTTTCTCCCAAAAATAGCCTCCGAAGAAGCAAAAGTGTCAAATTTGTAAAATTTGGAAAAAGTATGAAGCGAAGACCAAGTTGCAGCCTTGCAAATCTGTTCAACAGAGGCCTCATTCTTAAAGGCCCAAGTGGAAGCCACAGCTCTAGTGGAGTGAGCTGTAATTCTTTCAGGAGGCTGCTGTCCAGCAGTCTCATAGGCTAAACGTATTATGCTACGAAGCCAAAAAGAGAGAGAGGTAGCAGAAGCTTTTTGACCTCTCCTCTGTCCAGAGTAAACGACAAACAAGGAAGAAGTTTGGCGAAAATCTTTAGTTGCCTGCAAGTAGAACTTGAGGGCACGAACTACATCCAGATTGTGTAAAAGACGTTCCTTCTTTGAAGAAGGATTTGGACACAAGGATGGGACAACAATCTCTTGATTGATGTTCCTGTTAGTGACTACCTTAGGTAAGAACCCAGGTTTAGTACGCAGAACTACCTTGTCTGAGTGAAAAATCAGATAAGGGGAATCACAATGTAAGGCTGATAACTCAGAGACTCTTCGAGCCGAGGAAATAGCCATTAAAAACAGAACTTTCCAAGATAACATTTTTATATCAATGGAATGAAGGGGTTCAAACGGAACACCCTGTAAAACGTTAAGAACTAAGTTTAAACTCCATGGTGGAGCAACAGCTTTAAACACAGGCTTGATCCTAGCTAAAGCCTGACAAAAGGACTGGACGTCTGGATTTTCTGACAGACGTCTGTGTAACAAGATGGACAGAGCTGAAATCTGTCCCTTTAATGAACTAGCTGATAAACCCTTTTCTAAACCTTCTTGTAGAAAAGACAATATCCTAGCGATCCTAACCTTACTCCAGGAGTAACCTTTGGATTCGCACCAGTATAGGTATTTCCGCCATATTTTATGGTAAATCCTTCTGGTAACAGGCTTCCTAGCCTGAATCAGGGTATCAATAACCGACTCAGAAAAACCACGTTTTGATAAAATCAAGCGTTCAATTTCCAAGCAGTCAGCTTCAGAGAAGTTAGATTTTGATGTTTGAATGGACCCTGTATCAGAAGGTCCTGTCTCAGAGGTAGAGACCAAGGCGGACAGGATGACATGTCCACTAGATCTGCATACCAAGTCCTGCGTGGCCAAGCAGGTGCTATTAGAATTACTGATGCTCTCTCCTGTTTGATTTTGGCAATCAATCGAGGAAGCAGCGGGAAGGGTGGAAACACATAAGCCATCCTGAAGTTCCAAGGTGCTGTCAAAGCATCTATCAGAACTGCTCCCGGATCCCTGGATCTGGACCCGTAGCGAGGAAGTTTGGCGTTCTGGCGAGACGCCATGAGATCTATCTCTGGTTTGCCCCAACGTCGAAGTATTTGGGCAAAGACCTCCGGATGAAGTTCCCACTCCCCCGGATGAAGAGTCTGGCGACTCAAGAAATCCGCCTCCCAGTTCTCCACTCCCGGGATGTGGATTGCTGACAGGTGGCAAGAGTGAGACTCTGCCCAGCGAATTATCTTTGATACTTCCATCATTGCTAGGGAGCTTCTTGTCCCTCCCTGATGGTTGATGTAAGCTACAGTCGTGATGTTGTCCGACTGAAACCTGATGAACCCCCGAGTTATTAACTGGGGCCAAGCCAGAAGGGCATTGAGAACTGCTCTCAATTCCAGAATGTTTATTGGAAGGAGACTCTCCTCCTGATTCCATAGTCCCTGAGCCTTCAGAGAATTCCAGACAGCGCCCCAACCTAGTAGGCTGGCGTCTGTTGTTACAATTGTCCAGTCTGGCCTGCTGAATGGCATTCCCCTGGACAGGTGTGGCCGATGAAGCCACCATAGAAGAGAATTTCTGGTCTCTTGATTCAGATTCAGAGTAGGGGACAAATCTGAGTAATCCCCATTCCACTGACTTAGCATGCATAGTTGCAGCGGTCTGAGGTGTAGGCGTGCAAAAGGTACTATGTCCATTGCCGCTACCATTAAGCCGATCACCTCCATGCATTGAGCTACTGACGGGTGTTGAATGGAATGAAGGACGCGGCATGCATTTTGAAGTTTTGTTAACCTGTCTTCTGTCAGGTAAATCTTCATTTCTACAGAATCTATAAGAGTCCCCAAGAATGGAACTCTTGTGAGAGGAAAGAGAGAACTCTTCTTTTCGTTCACTTTCCATCCATGCGACCTTAGAAATGCCAGAACTAACTCTGTATGAGACTTGGCAGTTTGAAAGCTTGAAGCTTGTATTAGAATGTCGTCTAGGTACGGAGCTACCGAAATCCCTCGCGGTCTTAGTACCGCTAGAAGGGCACCCAGAACCTTTGTGAAGATTCTTGGAGCCGTAGCCAATCCGAATGGAAGAGCTACAAACTGGTAGTGCCTGTCTAAGAAGGCAAACCTTAGATACCGGTGATGATCTTTGTGGATCGGTATGTGAAGGTAAGCATCCTTTAAATCCACTGTGGTCATGTACTGACCCTCTTGGATCATGGGTAAAATTGTCCGAATAGTTTCCATTTTGAACGATGGAACTCTTAGGAATTTGTTTAGAGTCTTTAAATCTAAGATTGGCCTGAAAGTTCCCTCTTTTTTGGGAACCACAAACAGGTTTGAGTAGAACCCTTGTCCTTGTTCCGACCACGGAACCGGATGGATCACTCCCATTGTTAACAGATCTTGTACGCAGCGTAGAAACGCTTCTTTCTTTATCTGGTTTGTTGACAACCTTGACAGATGAAATCTCCCTCTTGGGGGAGATAATTTGAAGTCTAGAAGGTATCCCTGAGATATGATCTCTAGTGCCCAGGGATCCTGAACATCTCTTGCCCAGGCCTGGGCGAAGAGAGAGAGTCTGCCCCCTACTAGATCCGGTCCCGGATCGGGGGCTCTCGGTTCATGCTGTCTTTGGGGCAGCAGCAGGTTTCCTGGCCTGCTTGCTTTTGTTCCAGGACTGGTTAGGCTTCCAGCCTTGCCTGTAACGAGCAACAGCTCCTTCCTGTTTTGGTGCAGTGGAGGTTGATGCTGCTCCTGTTTTGAAATTCCGAAAGGGACGAAAATTAGACTGTCTAGCCTTAGCTTTGGCCTTGTCTTGAGGTAGGGCGTGGCCCTTACCTCCCGTAATGTCAGCGATAATTTCTTTCAAACCGGGCCCGAATAAGGACTGCCCCTTGAAAGGTATATTAAGTAATTTGGACTTAGAAGTAACATCAGCTGACCAGGATTTTAGCCACAGTGCCCTGCGTGCCTGTATGGCGAATCCTGAGTTCTTAGCCGTAAGTTTGGTTAAATGTACTACGGCCTCCGAAATGAAAGAATTAGCTAGTTTAAGGACTCTAAGCCTGTCCGTAATGTCGTCTAGCGTAGAGGAACTAAGGTTCTCTTCAAGCGACTCAATCCAAAATGCTGCCGCAGCCGTAATCGGCGCGATACATGCAAGGGGTTGTAATATAAAACCTTGTTGAACAAACATTTTCTTAAGGTAACCCTCTAATTTTTTATCCATTGGATCTGAGAAAGCACAGCTATCCTCCACCGGGATAGTGGTACGCTTAGCTAAAGTAGAAACTGCTCCCTCCACCTTGGGGACCGTTTGCCATAAGTCCCGAGTGGTGGCGTCTATTGGAAACATCTTTCTAAATATTGGAGGGGGTGAGAACGGCACACCGGGTCTATCCCACTCCTTAGTAACAATTTCAGTTAGTCTCTTAGGTATAGGAAAAACGTCAGTACTCGCCGGTACCGCAAAGTATTTATCCAACCTACACAGTTTCTCTGGTATTGCAACAGTGTTACAATCGTTGAGAGCTGCTAAGACCTCCCCTAGTAGTACACGGAGGTTCTCCAATTTAAATTTAAAATTTGAAATATCTGAGTCCAATCTGTTTGGATCAGAACCGTCACCCACAGAATGAAGCTCTCCGTCCTCATGCTCTGCGAGCTGTGACGCAGTATCAGACATGGCCCTAGCATTGTCAGCGCACTCTGTTCTCACCCCAGAGTGATCACGCTTGCCTCTTAGTTCAGGTAATTTAGACAAAACTTCAGTCATAACAGTAGCCATATCTTGTAATGTTATCTGTAATGGCCGCCCAGATGTACTAGGCGCCAAAATATCTTCCTCTGAGTCAGACATGTTTAACACACTAGCAAAAAACTTACAACTTGGTTATAATCTTTTTTAGCAAAAAACGTACTGTGCCTCAAAGAGGTACTAACGATTAAATGACAGTTGAAATAATGAACTGAAAAACAGTTATTGCATCAAATTTTAAAACAACACAACTTTTAGCAAAGGTTTGTTCCCATTAGTAAAAAACAACACTAATTAAATTTGTCAAAAACGGCCCCTCCCTCTCCCACACAGCAGTGAAGAGAAACGAAACTGTCACAATTAAAGCAAAAAACTGCCAAGTGGAAAATAATGCCCAAACATTTATTCACACAGTACCTCAGCAATGTAAACGATTCTACATTCCAGCAAAAACGTTTAACATGAGAATAGTTATTAAAAGGATTAGTGACCTTAACACAGTAGTTCCGGTGAAATACCATCCCCAGAATACTGAAGTGTATACATACATGTCATTTTAACGGTATGGCAGGCTTTTCTCATCAATTCCATTCAGAAAATAAAAACTGCCACATACCTCAATGCAGATTCATCTGCCCGCTGTCCCCTGATCTGAAGCCTTTACCTCCCTCAGATGGTCGAGAACAGCAATATGATCTTAACGACTCCGGTTAAAATCATAGTAAAAAATCTCTGTCAGATTCTTCCTCAAACTCTGCCAGAGAAGTAATAACACGCTCCGGTGCTATTTTAAAATAACAAACTTTTGATTGAAGTCATAAAAACTAAGTATAATCACCATAGTCCTCTCACACATCCTATCTAGTCGTTGGGTGCAAGAGAATGACTGGGACTGACGTAGAGGGGAGGAGCTATATGCAGCTCTGCTGGGTGAATCCTCTTGCATTTCCTGTTGGGGAGGAGTTATATCCCAGAAGTAATGATGACCCGTGGACTGATCACACATAACAGAAGAAATTACTTTACTGCATATACATTAATCAGCCTGATACCAGTCACTTTCACTGCATTTAAGGCTGTACTTACATTACATCGGTATCAGCAGTATTTTCTTAGTCAATTCCATTCCTTAGAAAAATATTTTACTGCACATACCTTATTTGCAGGAGACCCCGCACGCTATTCCCTTTCTGAAGTTACCCCACTCCTCAGAATGTGCGAGAACAGCCAGTGGATCTTAGTTACTTCTACTAAGATCATAGAAAACGCAGGCAGATTCTTCTTCCAAATACTGCCTGAGAAAAAAACAGCACACTCCGGTGCCATTTAAAAATAAACTTTTGATTGAAGAAATAATTAAGTATAAAACACCACTCTCCTCTCACGACCTCCATCTATGTTGAGGGTTGCAAGAGAATGACTGGATATGACATGTGAGGGGAAGAGCTATATAGCAGCTCTGCTTTGGGTGATCCTCTTGCAACTTCCTGTTGGGAAGGGAATATATCCCATAAGTAATGGATGACCCGTGGACTGAATACACTTAACAAGAGAAATTAACCCTTTATGCAAGCTAGTAAAAACCTCTGATAACACTAGGATTACTGCTTACCCTTCCCCTAATGGGGATACTGTCAGCCTTTCTGAGTTAACACAGTCTCTGCAGAAAATATGACTGAACATACCTTATTGCTGTATAGCAAGAAACTGTTCCTCACACTGAAGTTTTCCTGTACTCCTCAGCTTCTGTGGGAACAGCAGTGGACCTTAGTTACAAATGCTAAGATCATCATCCTCCAGGCAGAAATCTTCATCTATGTCCTGCCTGAGAGTAAATAGTACAACACCGGTACCATTTAAAAATAAAAACACTTGATTGAAGAAAGAATAAAAACACTTGATTGAAGAAAAAAACAGAATTTATGTTTACCTGATAAATTACTTTCTCCAACGGTGTGTCCGGTCCACGGCGTCATCCTTACTTGTAGGATATTCTCTTCCCCAACAGGAAATGGCAAAGAGCCCAGCAAAGCTGGTCACATGATCCCTCCTAGGCTCCGCCTTCCCCAGTCATTCGACCGACGTAAAGGAGGAATATTTGCATAGGAGAAATCATATGATACCGTGGTGACTGTAGTTAGAGAAATTAAATCATCAGACCTGATTAAAAAACCAGGGCGGGCCGTGGACCGGACACACCGTTGGAGAAAGTAATTTATCAGGTAAACATAAATTCTGTTTTCTCCAACATAGGTGTGTCCGGTCCACGGCGTCATCCTTACTTGTGGGAACCAATACCAAAGCTTTAGGACACGGATGATGGGAGGGAGCAAATCAGGTCACCTAGATGGAAGGCACCACGGTTTGCAAAACCTTTCTCCCAAAAATAGCCTCAGAAGAAGCAAAAGTATCAAATTTGTAAAATTTGGTAAAAGTGTGCAGTGAAGACCAAGTCGCTGCCTTACATATCTGATCCACAGAAGCCTCGTTCTTGAAGGCCCATGTGGAAGCCACAGCCCTAGTGGAATGAGCTGTGATTCTTTCAGGAGGCTGCCGTCCGGCAGTCTCATAAGCCAATCTGATGATGCTTTTAAGCCAAAAAGAGAGAGAGGTAGAAGTTGCTTTTTGACCTCTCCTTTTACCAGAATAAACAGCAAACAAGGAAGATGTTTGTCTGAAATCTTTTGTAGCCTCTAAATAGAATTTTAGAGCACGAACTACATCCAAATTGTGCAACAAACGTTCCTTCTTTGAAACTGGATTCGGACACAAAGAAGGCACAATTATCTCCTGGTTAATATTTTTGTTAGAAACAACTTTCGGAAGAAAACCAGGTTTAGTACGCAAAACCACCTTATCTGCATGGAACACCAGATAAGGGGGAGAACACTGCAGAGCAGATAACTCTGAAACTCTTCTAGCAGAAGAAATTGCAACCAAAAACAAAACTTTCCAAGATAATAACTTAATATCTACGGAATGTAAGGGTTCAAACGGAACCCCTTGAAGAACTGAAAGAACTAAATTGAGACTCCAAGGAGGAGTCAAAGGTTTGTAAACAGGCTTGATTCTAACCAGAGCCTGAACAAAAGCCTGAACATCTGGCACAGCCGCCAGCTTCTTGTGAAGTAAAACAGATAAAGCAGAAATCTGTCCCTTCAAAGAACTTGCAGATAATCCTTTCTCCAAACCCTCTTGTAGAAAGGATAGAATCTTAGGAATTTTTACCCTTTTAAACACCAAAAAACTCTGAGCCATCTCCGTGGAGATGTTGCCTGTGCAACGGCAAAGAGAATGACAGGGGAAGGCGGAGCCTAGGAGGGATCATGTGACCAGCTTTGCTGGGCTCTTTGCCATTTCCTGTTGGGGAAGAGAATATCCCACAAGTAAGGATGACGCCGTGGACCGGACACACCTATGTTGGAGAAATAAAACTAACAGTTTAACACCTCTTCTCTTTACTCTTCCTGCTTAGAGCCAGCAAAGAGAATGACTGGGGAGTGGAGTTAAGGGGGGAGCTATATAGACAGCTCTGCTGTGGTGCTCTCTTTGCTACTTCCTGTCAGGAAGGACAATATTCCACAAGTTAGGATGAATCCGTGGACTCGGTACATCATGCAAAAGAAAATGTCATCGTATATTGAACAACCAGTTAATTAAACTTTACATCATACATACACAGAACATGTGCAATATAAACATAACAGGTACTCACATGCGGCCAACCCACAAAAGACTGCCACTCCAATACATCTATCTCTCCTCAAATGACCCACATGCTAATTGATCTCCATATAACCGACTGAAACCACGTCATAGGAGACCATAGGGGAAAGCGAATACATAGATTATACTTGGCATGTGCAACGTGATTAAGTGGAACCTTTAATATCTTATATGGATACCTAATGTTACATAAACCTAATATGATAGGGGGGGGGTGTGTTTCTAAATTACTATAATAATGCAATGCATCTAAAGATACCATATGTATGCATGTTGATAAAGAGATGTGAATATTAGTGTATGTGTCATATGGAAAAATATGTGATCAATCATATAAAGTGAATATATGGCGTGCCAATATATCTTAAAAAAATGTTAAATGCTAAATATGATTATGTATTAGATCAGGGATGAGGGGGAGTGCATATATACATTTACACCTACTATATGAACTTGTGTTGTATCAGTGAAGAGGGGAAGAGACCAGACTATAATAATTTTTGATATGTGTACTAATTATATATTAATAGATAAAAAGGTAATGTATAATATAGCTATTAGAAAATTAATTTATGGGGACCCATATCAGGTAGAGTTTTATGAGGCTCGGGGTAAACCATTAAATGTCAAATAAATATATAACAAAAATATTTAATACTATGATTGCTAAAAATACTATATAGATAAGTTCCCATATAATAATAGAGACCCCCATAAATACATGATAAGATATCATATAGTCTTGCACAATATGTTGATGATGATGAAACGGCATACTGAGCAGAGAAACGTGTTGCTAAGCAACAATTTTAATCTGTTTTAATAAAGTATTTTTATACTTTCACCTTGCTCTTGGACTTTATCATTTGCACTCATTTGGGAGACCCGCCTGGTTGGGATACTCCGTTGAGCATCTAGCTCTCGTGAGCGTTACAGCTGGCGTCCTGATCTGGGGCACAGTACCGGAAGTGCTGAGATCGTCAGGAGATGTGTTCCGTATACAGCGAGTTTGCCCTTAGGGAATCAGCCGAACGGCTCTGAAGCTTCGGCTCGCTTTTTATTGCACTGGATGTGCAATCATCTATGTGAGTATCCGATTGTCACTGACATATTCATTGTGTTTGTTTAGAACTTGCGCAACCAAGGGCGCCTCTCATTTTTGTGTCTTCCAGGACTCGTTGCCAAACCAATAAGATGCCGCACTAGTGACCGTAGCGATGCACGCAGCCGGTTGCAATAGCAAACCCTGATGAACATAAATCTTCTTAAGTAGACCCTCCAACTTCTTGTCCATAGGGTCTTTGAAAGCACAACTATCCTCAATAGGAATAGTAGTTCGTTTAGCCAAGGTGGAAATAGCCCCCTCCACTTTAGGAACCGTCTGCCAAGTTTCCCTGACCGTGTCAGCTACAGGGAACATCTTCTTGAAAATGGGAGGAGAGAAGGGAATACCTGGTCTCTCCCATTCCTTAGAAATAATCTCCGAAGTTTGCTTGGGAACCAAAAAAACATCTGAGTAAGAAGGAACTTCGAAGTATTTGTCAAACTTACTCGATTTCTCAGGAACGACCACTACTGTGGAGTCACAGTCGTCCAAAGTTACTAAAACCTCCCTGAGTAACAGGCGGAGATGGTCTAGTTTAAATCTGAAAGAAACAACTTCTGAATCAGTCAAAGGTAAGGAACTCCCTGAGTCAGAAATTTCACCTTCCGATAGAACCTCCATACCCTCCAACTCAGAGCCCTGGGAGGGTATTTCTGAGATTGCCACCATAGCATCAGAAACTTCATTGGCCACGTAGTTGTCCTTCCTTTTACGTTTGCCTTGAAGTATAGGAAAGGCAGATAAAGCATCAGAAAGTGTAGAAGACATAACTGCAGCTATGTCCTTTAACGTAACTGCAGCAGAAACTTGAGAAGAAGTACAGGGCACTGCTTGAGCGGGCGTTAAGGGTTGAGACGCTTGGGGAGAAAGCTGCGGCATACTCTGCATCTCATGGTTAAGACTCCTGAGAAGCATCCACCTTAGACAATTTTTTATCATAAAACTTTTTTTCTCTATAGCTGAGAACCCTCTCAACACATGAGGGACAGGAGGTTCCACATTGGCATTCAAACACATGGCACAAGTAACATTCTGGACATCTTCTGAATCCATGATATAGAAAAAACAGTGCAATAATAAAAAATATAAACTGGCCCTTTAAATTATACTGGCCCTTTAAATTTTTGACCCACCACTCTCTTACTGTATTGAAAAACAAGAGTGTGCAAAAACAAAACTAATTCTAGAAACTGGCCCTTTGATAGATCCTGAAAAATAACAGGATACTGTGCCTTTAATAGTAAAACCAACTATTTTACTAAGCTGGCTAAAAAAACGCTTCCATTTAAATATTTTTTACCAACTCGTTTGCCTGCAAGAAAAAAAAAAAAAAACGGACACCTCTTCGCCTCAACAGCTCTGCTAAAGCGCCTACCTGCCACCCGGTCTCCAAACCGCTCTTTCCAGCAAGTTTCAGGTCGAGTCCCAGAAACACTAGCAACCGCCTCCTTACACAACCATGCGGTTCTAGCGTAATGCCCGATGACCTGAAGCCATCTAAAAGCTCTAAAGCCTCCAATAGCTCTACTGTAGAGACTGATATGGACTTCAGCTACACCCTAGAACAAAGCAGCACTCTCTGGCACTACTTTAAAAATAATAAACTCTTGATTGAAGAATATAATCTAATACCTCACTTTACCTCTTCCTATCACTAACGTAGGCAAAGAGAATGACTGGGGTGGGAGGGAAGGGAGGAGATATATAACAGCTCCGCTGTGGTGCTCTTTGCCTCCTCCTGCTGACCAGGAGGCGTAATCTCACAAGGATGAAATCTGTGGACTCATCATGTCTTTAAAAAGAAATATGGTTTTACAAGCCATCCCCAGAACTGCCCCCCACCCCTCCAAAAAAAGAAAAATAATTATTTCAGAGCTAGTGTTGCCAAGGCCTCATCGTTAATAGTAGCTGACTAAACAATAGCTGTCTATGGATAGACTCAAAAGCAGCTTCAGTTCACTTGTCCATAAAAACTCTAAATGAGGAAGTATCTTTGGTAGGAATAATGGAGCAGTCTAATATCCGTCACATCCACTTTTCATGCATATTCCTATCTTTTTTTATTCCAAATGTGAAAAAGGAGTTAATCTCTCAACACTTTCACTGCTGAGCCATTTCACAGCCTTGTGTTGAAACCTTCTTAGTCTGTTACTCTAATTGCATGCCATTTACAAATCTGTTACATACAGTGCTTTAAAGTGAAACAAATAAAGGGGACTTTCAATCATGAAGTATAAGATACTTCATGTAGAAAGCTCCTTTATTTGATTCAATCGATCGCTGTGTTTACCTTGTACAGTAGCCCAAAGCAAAAAAAAAAAATTGGCTAAGAGGTGACGTTTTCACCTCTTAGCCAATAGCCGTGCCATAAATCCGGCTTGGCGCCCATGGTAGCCGGATTTACCGCACGGCAATTGGCTAAGAGGTGAAACCGTTACCTCTTAGCCAAAATTTTTTTTGCTGTGGGCTGCTGTACAAGGTAAACACAGCGATCGATTGAATCAAATAAAGGAGCTTTCTACATGAAGTATCTTATACTTCATGAATGAAAGTCCCCTTTATTTGTTTCAATAGTAAATCCTAGCATTTGTAAAAAGCTAGGATTTACTTTCACTTTAACCCACAAATTGTACCTTGTTTTTTTCAGTAGAACAAGAACTTTTAGAATTTTTTTATTTATTCACAGAAACATCAAAGTATTTAGAAAATCCACAATACAAATAGTGATTTTCGTGCACCTTTTTCTATACCATAAATGGTAAACAGCATAAAAGTCTTTATTTCCAAAATGTTTCAAACACAGAGTTTATGGTTTTACGTTTAGATCGGTTCACATTAACAAAACAACATTTATTCATACTTTGTTTTTTTAATAAAATTATGAATGGGAAACGATGGGAGCGAGGGATTATCTTGCAGGACCTTACAGTGACACTAAATGGCTAAGCAAGCATTATTGAACCATAGCAGTAAAACAGAGAGGGGTCCTGTAGCCCCAAAGCTGGACAATTGCAGAGAGGGGCTATTCCAGTCCCTCGGGGTAAAGTTCCATCACTTTGATTTGTGCTGCAGTTATTTGTCTGTTTTGTTTTTGTCCTGTTATAAAGGTTTATGTTATTGTTTATTAATATGGCCGCTACACATGTCCAAAGATGTGAAGAGTATACTGAAACCTGCATGTAGGTTTATAAGGTTTAAAATGGTTATAATGTTATTGTATAAGTTAAGCTATATTTTTGTATATCTGCTAGGAGTAAACCACATGGGAGAGGGTAACTTGAAGACGAGTCTGGCCAGGCCTAGTTTTGTAATCGCAGGCCCGGAACCCTGGGAGGTCCAATTAGAGGAGTGGGAGAGGGCAAAGTCACAACCCAGAGCCTGGGCCTTAGGGAAACCCCTTGAGGCTATTGTAGATACAGATGGAGATGTAGACAGCGGGGATAGAGCTATGCTGAGACTTTATTCAAAGATTAGCAGAGCAAATAAGGTATTTGTTTTCCCACTGCTCTGTGAAATGTCTCCAAGAGCTCCTTGGAATTGTATGCTAACTTCTCCCTATTGTATTAGTTTTGAGGTCACGGAGGTCACTCCCCTATTTACACGGCCTACTGTCCCTATCCTTTGCTCTCCTCTCCCGCCTCAATTAAAGGCTCATATCAATGTTTTATGTAAGGCAGCTATAGGTAGTGGGGGTTATGAAGAATATGAAGATTATGTTACAAATTTGTACGAGGTGTTTAGAATATTTAAAATGTTCAAAATGTTTATAAAGTTAATATTAATGTATAACATAAGATACTTCTCAGTATGCTCGACAAATGCTAGCTTAGTAAAAGAGAGTAATTTAGGGGGGAAAACTTTATACGCCCAGCAAAGAAATAACATGGCTGGAAGTTTTAGACTTGTCACCGTATTACTCTGGGTATTGTCTTTAAGAATCTTGGAGAGTTGTATACCTGCTCCTCTTTATCACAGAGGTGGCTCTCCCCCCTTTCCTTTCTTTTCCCCCCTTTTTTTTTTTTCTCTTCCCCCTCTCCCTACTGATAATTCCGACAACACAGATTTACGATGATGCCACTTAGAGTTATAACTTGGAATGTAGGGGGTCTCAACACGCCCATCAAACGTAAGGCAGTTCTTAACCATCTTAGGAAATTAGGCACCAACATCACACTACTCAAGGAGACACACTTATTAGACATAGAGCACCAAAAATTAAAGAGGGAATGGGTGAACCAGGTGGTCTATTTGTCGCACACTAGAGCCAGTAGTGGACTAGCCATACTGTTTGGGAAACAAGTTAAGGTCAATATAAAACATACACACCTGGACCCTAACTCCAGATATATGATAGTGGAAGCCAATATAGACTCTATTGACTACGTATTATGCAACATATATGCACCCAATCATAAAGACTTGAAATTCTGGGAAGACCTGATACAACACCTAGCACCTCATTTGGGATCTAACCTGATAGTCGGAGGAGTTTTCAATATCTCCCCCACGAGCACCCTGAACAGACAATGGCTAGCGCCCTATAGAGTTAAAGACCCTAGGAGAAACTATAAGGCTAGGTATGAAGCTAAAATTTTTAGTATGTTTGAAACAGACCTCAACACCAGTGATGTTTGGAGATTGCTTAACCCAGAAGGCAAGGAATCCACTTGTTTAACCAAAGCCAAACACACGCTCTCTAGGATAGATATTTTCCTATTAGACAACAAATTGATCGACCAAGTACAGGATTGCAAGATTCATGACATTAATATCTGACCACGCACCTGTAGAATTAAGGATAGGTGCTAGGGAACACTGTACTAACAGAAACACACTCCGATTCCCCACATACTTGACGAAATCCGAAACTTTCATCAAATTCTTGCAACACTCATGGACAGACTATGTCACAGACAACGCCACTCACATTGAAAATGTAACACTTTTCTGGGATGCAGCCAAAACAGTGCTGGCGGGTAACATAATCGCATACGCCGCTAAAGTCAAATACAAAACCCAACACAGACATAGAACTCTACAAAAACAGTTAGGGCAGGCCTACCGACAATATCTTCAATCCAACTCGAAAGCAATGTATGATCAATACATAGCCGCAAAGGCGGATTTGGACGCGTTTACCAACCACCAGGCCGCGTCGGGATTATTAAGGTCAGCGGGCAGATTTTATAGATTTGGGGGGCGAGCGGGCAAATTGATGGTGACATTAAGGCACAGACGGCTAGAGTTCATATTGCTACCCTGCGCTGGAAAGGGCGGTCATACACCAAACCTGAGGACATAATGAGATGTTTTGAAAACTATTACACTCAACTATACACAAAGCAAACCCCAGTTTCTGAAGAAACACTGGCACACTTTTGGGACTCAGTGAGACTGCCACAGATTTCCGCAGATCAAATGGATAAATTGAACGCCCCAATTACGCAATATGAACTGTCTAGCACTCTAAAGGGCTTGCCCTTGGGCAAGGCCCCAGGCCCAGATGATCTAACATCTGAATTCTATAGGGTTCTGCAGCCACAGATAACCACTACACTTGTCAAGCTGTTTAATTATTTCATTCAAACAGACACGTGTCGCTCAAAGGAATTTATGATGGCACATATCACACTTATCCCCAAACCAGGCAAGGATCACTCTTTACCGGAATCTTATAGACCCATTTCGCTTTTGAATGTGGACTACAAGCTGTTTACGAAAATAATGGCAAACAGACTCAAGATCATATTGCCAGATTTGATCCACCCGGATCAGACTGGCTTTATATACAAACTTACGTCGGTAGTGAATCTGCGTAGGGTGATGCAGATTATAGACCATTACTGGAGGAGAGGAGGGCGCGATGTTGAGGGGACCGGTTCGGAGGCCTTCCTGCTGTCCTTGGACGCAGAGAAGGCCTTCGACAGGGTAGAATGGCCCCATCTGATGGAGTCACTGCGCCGGTTCGGCTTTCGGGGCCCCTTCCTAAAAGTGCTAGGCAAAATCTACGATTCCCCGGTGGCCAGGATCCTCTCTAATCGTTTTTTCTCGGAGGACTTCCAACTCCAAAGGGGCACCAAACAAGAATGTCCTCTTTCCCCATTATTATTTAATGTTGCACTGGAGCCACTAGATACAAAGCTTAAACAGGTCTTCCCGGGTATTGTCATAAAGAACACCCCTCTCCACCTGGCACTATATGCCGATGACATGCTGCTGTTTGTGGAATCTCCACAAGCACACATTCCTGATATCCTCCAGGCCATAGAAGAATTTGGCGACTTCTCGGGGTATAAGATAAACGCCTCCAAGTCGGAGGTCTTATGGCTCTGTAGGCATCCCCACTCCCATCATAGCTTCCCCTTTTTTGACACCACAGAAAGTCTTACTTATCTAGGCATACATTTGCACAGGGATCCCTCGAAAATTTACAGATTGAATATCTCCAACAAATGCACACAACTAGCCTCTCAGCTAACGAACTGGCTCAACCTTCCTCTGGGGTTGTCGGGCAGAGTCAACTTGGTTAAGATGACGGTACTCCCCAAGATACTCTACCCAATGCTTATGTTGCCATATTTTCTGACTCATACAGACTTGCAACTACTTACCAAGGCAATATCCCAATTTATCTGGAAGAAGGGTAAGCCGAGGATAGCGATGGAGAAACTTCATCTCCCATACTCCGCAGGAGGGCTGGCCCTCCCGAGCCTCAAATTGTACAACTGGGCAGCGTTGGCTAGGCTGGTACTCAACTGGCAATTAGACACAGGACACTTTGGGAAAACCAGACATGAAGTTGTGATGGTGGCTCCCATTTCGCTGGCATATCGGCCTTATGGAAATGGAAGGACATTGCCCGCGTATATTCTTAACAGTGTGGTATACAGAGATCCACTGCGAGCCTGGCACAAAATACACAGATACCCAGGGATCAACTCTCCCCCCACAAAATGTATTCCCATTGTGGGAAACCCAGACTTCCCGGCTAGACTGGACCAGGACCCCTTCCATGAGTGGAGGAGGTCGGGTCTAAAGGTATTGGGGGATGTACTAGACCCTCTGCAGCACATGGTCCGCTCCTTCCAGGAATTAAAAAACAAATTCCAAATCCAAAATGGGCATTTCTATGCCTACTTGCAGTTGCGACATTATGTAGGCGACTCTGCAGTCAGCCAATACAGGGTTTTGGGAACCATCGCCCTTTGCAATAGCTCAAACATTATTTCGGGTGGGTTCATTCTCACTATCTCACATATACACACGTTTGCAACAACAAAAAGTACAGATGAACCTAACAAGACTGTTGACAAAACAAAGTAACAACTGCGCACTGGACGTGACAGTACAAGACATAACAGAGAGTCTTGAAAGAGAAAAACAGGCCACATTTTCGATCTCGCTTAGAGAATCACAAGTCAGAATCCTACACAGACTATATTACTCCACACAGATTAGCCAAATGGGATTGCCGAATCCCGGACCAATGTTTCAAATGCGGGGCAGCGGCCCCGTCACTTCAGCATTATTTTTACGCTTGCCCAAAGATTAGGAGGTTCTGGGGTCATTGTCAATACTGGCTAAAGATTACATATCAGACGGAGATAGCATTCACAGAAGCAGAAGTCTTTCTGCTTAGATGGGAAGACTCACAGACAGTTGCATAGATTCCTCTCAGTATTCACATTGTTGGCCAGACAATGCATCCTCAAAAGATGGATATCCAAACTACCCCCGACAATGGCGAACTAAAACATATGCTACTTAAACAGCTTTTCATAGAGCAATATGATTTCAGACTAGGCACAGCACGCAGATTGCGCTCTTTCCTTAGAAAATGGAAAATATTTAAAGATACACTAGATTCACTCATACATATAAAGGTACTGAAGCCATTTGCTCACTTGGACACTATGCTACAAAACAGAATTTATGTTTACCTGATAAATTACTTTCTCCAACGGTGTGTCCGGTCCACGGCGTCATCCTTACTTGTGGGATATTCTCTTCCCCAACAGGAAATGGCAAAGAGCCCAGCAAAGCTGGTCACATGATCCCTCCTAGGCTCCGCCTTCCCCAGTCATTCGACCGACGTAAAGGAGGAATATTTGCATAGGAGAAATCATATGATACCGTGGTGACTGTAGTTAGAGAAAATAAATCATCAGACCTGATTAAAAAACCAGGGCGGGCCGTGGATCGGACACACCGTTGGAGAAAGTAATTTATCAGGTAAACATAAATTCTGTTTTCTCCAACATAGGTGTGTCCGGTCCACGGCGTCATCCTTACTTGTGGGAACCAATACCAAAGCTTTAGGACACGGATGATGGGAGGGAGCAAATCAGGTCACCTAGATGGAAGGCACCACGGCTTGCAAAACCTTTCTCCCAAAAATAGCCTCAGAAGAAGCAAAAGTATCAAATTTGTAAAATTTGGTAAAAGTGTGCAGTGAAGACCAAGTCGCTGCCTTACATATCTGATCAACAGAAGCCTCGTTCTTGAAGGCCCATGTGGAAGCCACGGCCCTAGTGGAATGAGCTGTGATTCTTTCAGGAGGCTGCCGTCCGGCAGTCTCATAAGCCAATCTGATGATGCTTTTAAGCCAAAAAGAGAGAGAGGTAGAAGTTGCTTTTTGACCTCTCCTTTTACCAGAATAAACAACAAACAAGGAAGATGTTTGTCTGAAATCCTTTGTAGCCTCTAAATAGAATTTTAGAGCACGAACTACATCCAAATTGTGCAACAAACGTTCCTTCTTTGAAACTGGATTCGGACACAAAGAAGGCACGACTATCTCCTGGTTAATATTTTTGTTAGAAACAACTTTCGGAAGAAAACCAGGTTTAGTACGCAAAACCACCTTATCTGCATGGAACACCAGATAAGGAGGAGAACACTGCAGAGCAGATAACTCTGAAACTCTTCTAGCAGAAGAAATTGCAACCAAAAACAAAACTTTCCAAGATAATAACTTGATATCAACGGAATGTAGGGGTTCAAACGGAACCCCCTGAAGAACTGAAAGAACTAAATTGAGACTCCAAGGAGGAGTCAAAGGTTTGTAAACAGGCTTGATTCTAACCAGAGCCTGAACAAAAGCTTGAACATCTGGCACAGCTGCCAGCTTTTTGTGAAGTAAAACAGATAAAGCAGAAATCTGTCCCTTCAAAGAACTTGCAGATAATCCTTTCTCCAAACCTTCTTGAAGAAAGGATAGAATCTTAGGAATTTTTATCTTGTTCCATGGGAATCCTTTAGATTCACACCAACAGATATATTTTTTCCATATTTTATGGTAGATTTTTCTAGTTACAGGCTTTCTGGCCTGAACAAGAGTATCAATGACAGAATCTGAGAACCCTCGCTTTGATAAAATCAAGCGTTCAATCTCCAAGCAGTCAGTTGGAGTGAGGCCAGATTCGGATGTTCGAACGGACCTTGAACAAGAAGGTCCTGTCTCAAAGGTAGCTTCCATGGTGGAGCTGATGACATATTCACCAGATCTGCATACCAAGTCCTGCGTGGCCACGCAGGAGCTATCAAGATCACCGACGCCCTCTCCTGATTGATCCTGGCTACCAGCCTGGGGATGAGAGGAAACAGCGGGAATACATAAGCTAGTTTGAAGGTCCAAGGTGCTACTAGTGCATCCACTAGAGTCGCCTTGGGATCCCTGGATCTGGACCCGTAGCAAGGAACCTTGAAGTTCTGACGAGACGCCATCAGATCCATGTCTGGAATGCCCCACAATTGAATTATTTGGGCAAAGATTTCGGGATGGAGTTCCCACTCCCCCGGATGAAATGTCTGACGACTCAGAAAACCCGCTTCCCAATTTTCCACTCCTGGGATGTGGATTGCAGACAAGTGGCAGGAGTGAGTCTCCGCCCATTGAATTATTTTGGTCACTTCTTCCATCGCCAGGGAACTCCTTGTTCCCCCCTGATGGTTGATATACGCAACAGTCGTCATGTTGTCTGATTGAAACCGTATGAATTTGGCCTTTGCTAGCTGAGGCCAAGCCTTGAGAGCATTGAATATCGCTCTCAGTTCCAGAATATTTATCAGGAGAAGAGATTCTTCCCGAGACCAAAGACCCTGAGCTTTCAGGGGTTCCCAGACCGCGCCCCAGCCCACCAGACTGGCGTCGGTCGTGACAATGACCCACTCTGGTCTGCGGAAGCTCATCCCTTGTGACAGGTTGTCCAGGGTCAGCCACCAACGGAGTGAATCTCTGGTCCTCTGATCTACTTGTATCGTCGGAGACAAGTCTGTATAATCCCCATTCCACTGACTGAGCATGCACAGTTGTAATGGTCTTAGATGAATTTGCGCAAAAGGAACTATGTCCATTGCCGCGACCATCAAACCTATTACTTCCATGCACTGCGCTATGGAAGGACGAGGAACAGAATGAAGTACTTGACAAGAGCTTAGAAGTTTTGATTTTCTGGCCTCTGTCAGAAAAATCCTCATTTCTAAGGAGTCTATTATTGTTCCCAAGAAGGGAACTCTTGTTGACGGAGATA
Organism: Bombina bombina; assembly: GCF_027579735.1. Classification (NCBI taxonomy): domain Eukaryota; kingdom Metazoa; phylum Chordata; class Amphibia; order Anura; family Bombinatoridae; genus Bombina; species Bombina bombina. The sequence goes on from NC_069504.1 coordinate 498,891,245, forward strand.
GAGAACTTTTTTCTACGTTCACTTTCCACCCGTGAGATCTGAGAAAGGCCAGGACAATGTCCGTATGAGCCTTTGCTTGTGGTAGAGACGACGCTTGAATCAGTATGTCGTCCAAGTAAGGTACTACTGCAATGCCCCTTGGTCTTAGCACCGCTAGAAGGGACCCTAGTACCTTTGTGAAAATTCTTGGAGCAGTGGCTAATCCGAATGGAAGTGCCACAAACTGGTAATGCTTGTCCAGAAAGGCGAACCTTAGGAACCGATGATGTTCCTTGTGGATAGGAATATGTAGATACGCATCCTTTAAATCCACCGTGGTCATGAATTGACCTTCCTGGATGGTAGGAAGAATTGTCCGAATGGTTTCCATTTTGAACGATGGAACCTTGAGAAATTTGTTTAGGATCTTGAGATCTAAGATTGGTCTGAATGTTCCCTCTTTTTTGGGAACTATGAACAGATTGGAGTAGAATCCCATCCCTTGTTCTCCTAATGGAACAGGATGAATCACTCCCATTTTTAACAGGACTTCTACACAATGTAAGAATGCCTGTCTTTTTATGTGGTCTGAAGACAATTGAGACCTGTGGAACCTCCCCCTTGGGGGTAGCTCCTTGAATTCCAGAAGATAACCTTGGGAGACTATTTCTAGCGCCCAAGGATCCAGAACATCTCTTGCCCAAGCCTGAGCGAAGAGAGAAAGTCTGCCCCCCACCAGATCCGGTCCCAACATCTCATGCTGTCTTGGTAGCAGTGGCAGGTTTCTTGGCCTGCTTACCTTTGTTCCAGCCTTGCATTGGCCTCCAGGCTGGCTTGGTTTGAGAAGTATTACCCTCTTGCTTAGAGGATGTAGAACTTGGGGCTGGTCCGTTTCTGCGAAAGGGACGAAAATTTGGTTTATTTTTAGCCTTAAAAGACCTATCCTGAGGAAGGGCGTGGCCCTTACCCCCAGTGATATCTGAAATAATCTCTTTCAAGTCAGGGCCAAACAGCGTTTTCCCCTTGAAAGGTATGTTAAGCAATTTGTTCTTGGAAGACGCATCCGCTGACCAAGATTTTAGCCAAAGCGCTCTGCGCGCCACAATAGCAAACCCCGAATTTTTCGCCGCTAATCTAGCCAATTGCAAAGTGGCGTCTAAAGTAAAAGAGTTAGCCAATTTAAGAGCATGAATTCTGTCCATAATCTCCTCATAAGAAGAATCTTTATTGAGCGACTTTTCTAGTTCATCGAACCAGAAACACGCTGCTGTAGTGACAGGAACAATGCATGAAATTGGTTGTAGAAGGTAACCTTGCTGAACAAACATCTTTTTAAGCAAACCCTCTAATTTTTTATCCATTGGATCTTTGAAAGCACAACTATCTTCTATAGGGATAGTAGTGCGTTTGTTTAGAGTAGAAACCGCCCCCTCGACCTTGGGGACTGTCTGCCATAAGTCCTTTCTGGGGTCGACCATAGGAAACAATTTCTTAAATATAGGGGGAGGGACAAAAGGTATGCCGGGCCTTTCCCATTCTTTGTTTACAATGTCCGCCACCCGCTTGGGTATAGGAAAAGCTTCGGGGGGCCCCGGGACCTCTAGGAACTTGTCCATCTTACATAATTTCTCTGGAATGACCAAATTGTCACAATCATCCAGAGTAGATAACACCTCCTTAAGCAGAGCGCGGAGATGTTCCAATTTAAATTTGAATGTAATCACATCAGGTTCAGCTTGTTGAGAAATTTTCCCTGAATCTGAAATTTCTCCCTCAGACAAAACCTCCCTGGCCCCCTCAGACTGGTGTAGGGGCATGTCAGAACCATTATCATCAGCGTCCTCATGCTCTTCGGTATTTTCTAAAACAGAGCAGTCGCGCTTTCGCTGATAAGTGGGCATTTTGGCTAAAATGTTTTTGATAGAATTATCCATTACAGCCGTTAATTGTTGCATAGTAAGGAGTATTGGCGCACTAGATGTACTAGGGGCCTCCTGTGTGGGCAAGACTGGCGTAGACGAAGGAGGGGATGATGCAGTACCATGCTTACTCCCCTCGCTTGAGGAATCATCTTGGGCATCATTTTCTCTAAATTTTGTGTCACATACATCACATCTATTTAAATGAGAAGGAACCTTGGCTTCCTTACATACAGAACATAGTCTATCTGATAGTTCAGACATGTTAAACAGGCATAAACTTGATAACAAAGTACAAAAAACGTTTTAAAATAAAACCGTTACTGTCACTTTAAATTTTAAACTGAACACACTTTATTACTGAATATGTGAAAAAGTATGAAGGAATTGTTCAAAATTCACCAAAATTTCACCACAGTGTCTTAAAGCCTTAAAAGTATTGCACACCAAATTTGAAAGCTTTAACTCATAAAATAACGGAACCGGAGCCGTTTTTATATTTAACCCCTATACAGTCCCTGGTATCTGCTTTGCTGAGACCCAACCAAGCCCAGAGGGGAATACGATACCAAATGACGCCTTCAATAAGCTTTTTCTATGTATCCGAGCTCCTCACACATGCATCTGCATGCCTTGCTTCCCAAAAAACAGAATTTATGCTTACCTGATAAATTACTTTCTCCAACGGTGTGTCCGGTCCACGGCGTCATCCTTACTTGTGGGATATTCTCTTCCCCAACAGGAAATGGCAAAGAGTCCCAGCAAAGCTGGTCACATGATCCCTCCTAGGCCCCGCCCACCCCAGTCATTCGACTGACGGACAGGAGGAAATATATATAGGAGAAACCATATGATACAGTGGTGACTGTAGTTAGAGAAAATAATTCATCAGACCTGATTAAAAAACCAGGGCGGGCCGTGGACCGGACACACCGTTGGAGAAAGTAATTTATCAGGTAAGCATAAATTCTGTTTTCTCCAACATTGGTGTGTCCGGTCCACGGCGTCATCCTTACTTGTGGGAACCAATACCAAAGCTTTAGGACACGGATGAAGGGAGGGAGCAAATCAGGTCACCTAAATGGAAGGCACCACGGCTTGCAAAACCTTTCTCCCAAAAATAGCCTCCGAAGAAGCAAAAGTATCAAATTTGTAAAATTTGGCAAAAGTGTGCAGTGAAGACCAAGTCGCTGCCTTACATATCTGGTCAACAGAAGCCTCGTTCTTGAAGGCCCATGTGGAAGCCACAGCCCTAGTGGAGTGAGCTGTGATTCTTTCAGGAGGCTGCCGTCCGGCAGTCTCATAAGCCAATCGGATAATGCTTTTAAGCCAAAAGGAAAGAGAGGTAGAAGTCGCTTTTTGACCTCTCCTTTTACCAGAATAAACAACAAACAAGGAAGATGTTTTAGAGCACGGACTACGTCCAAATTGTGTAACAAACGTTCCTTCTTTGAAACTGGATTCGGACACAAAGAAGGTACAACTATCTCCTGGTTAATATTTTTGTTGGAAACAACTTTCGGAAGAAAACCAGGCTTAGTACGCAAAACCACCTTATCTGCATGGAACACCAGATAGGGCGGAGAACACTGCAGAGCAGATAACTCTGAAACTCTTCTAGCAGAAGAAATTGCAACCAAAAACAAAACTTTCCAAGATAATAACTTGATATCAACGGAATGTAAGGGTTCAAACGGAACCCCTTGAAGAACTGAAAGAACTAGATTTAGACTCCAGGGAGGAGTCAAAGGTCTGTAAACAGGCTTGATCCTAACCAGAGCCTGAACAAATGCTTGAACATCTGGCATAGCTGCCAGTCTTTTGTGAAGTAAAACAGATAAAGCAGAGATCTGTCCCTTCAGAGAACTTGCAGATAATCCTTTCTCCAAACCTTCTTGTAGAAAGGATAGAATCTTAGGAATTTTTATCTTGTTCCATGGGAATCCTTTAGATTCACACCAACAGATATATTTTTTCCATATTTTATGGTAAATTTTTCTAGTTACAGGCTTTCTAGCCTGAATCAGAGTATCTATTACAGAATCTGAAAACCCACGCTTTGATAAAATCAAGCGTTCAATCTCCAAGCCGTCAGTTGGAGGGAAACCAGATTCGGATGTTCGAATGGACCCTGAACAAGAAGGTCCTGTCTCAAAGGTAGCTTCCATGGTGGAGCCGATGACATATTCACCAGGTCTGCATACCAAGTCCTGCGTGGCCACGCAGGAGCTATCAAGATCACCGAGGCCCTCTCTTGATTGATCCTGGCTACCAGCCTGGGGATGAGAGGAAACGGTGGGAATACATAAGCTAGGTTGAAGGTCCAAGGTGCTACTAGTGCATCTACTAGGGTCGCCTTGGGATCCCTGGATCTGGACCCGTAGCAAGGAACCTTGAAGTTCTGACGAGACGCCATCAGATCCATGTCTGGAATGCCCCATAATTGAGTTATTTGGGCAAAGATTTCCGGATGGAGTTCCCACTCCCCCGGATGGAATGTCTGACGACTCAGAAAATCCGCTTCCCAATTTTCCTCTCCTGGGATGTGGATCGCAGACAAGTGGCAGGAGTGATCCTCCGCCCATTGAATTATCTTGGTCACTTCTTTCATCGCCAGGGAAGTCCTTGTTCCCCCCTGATGATTGATATATGCAACGGTCGTCATGTTGTCTGACTGAAACCTTATGAATTTGGCCTTTGCTAGTTGAGGCCAAGCTCTGAGAGCATTGAATATCGCTCTCAGTTCCAGAATGTTTATCGGGAGAAGAGACTCTTCCCGAGACCATAGACCCTGAGCTTTCAGGGATTCCCAGACCGCGCCCCAGCCCACTAGGCTGGCATCGGTCGTGACAATGACCCACTCTGGTCTGCGGAAGCTCATTCCCTGGGACAGATTGTCCAGGGTCAGCCACCAACGGAGTGAATCTCTGGTCTTTTGATCTACTTGAATCGTCGGAGACAAGTCTGTATAATCCCCATTCCACTGTCTGAGCATGCACAGTTGTAATGGTCTTAGATGAATTCGTGCAAAAGGAACTATGTCCATTGTTGCAACCATCTATCCTATTACTTCCATGCACTGCGCTATGGAAGGACGAGGAACAGAATGAAGTACTTGACAAGAGCTTAGAAGTTTTGATTTTCTGACCTCTGTCAGAAAAATCCTCATTTCTAAGGAATCTATTATTGTTCCCAAGAAGGGAACTCTTGTTGACGGGGACAGAGAACTTTTTTCTTTGTTCACCTTCCATCCGTGAGATCTGAGAAAGGCTAGGACGATGTCCGTATGAGCCTTTGCTTTTGACAGGGACGACGCTTGAATCAGGATGTCGTCCAAGTAAGGTACTACTGCAATGCCCCTTGGTCTTAGAACCGCTAGAAGGGACCCTAGTACCTTTGTGAAAATCCTTGGAGCAGTGGCTAATCCAAATGGAAGTGCCATAAACTGGTAATGCTTGTCCAGAAAAGCGAACCTTAGGAACTGATGATGTTCCTTGTGGATAGGAATATGTAGGTACGCATCCTTTAAATCCACGGTAGTCATAAATTGATTTTCCTGGATAGTAGGTAGGATCGTTCGAATAGTTTCCATTTTGAACGATGGTACCCTGAGAAATTTGTTTAGGATCTTTAGATCCAAAATTGGTCTGAATGTTCCCTCTTTTTTGGGAAATATGAACAGATTGGAATAAAATCCCATTCCTTGTTCTCTTATTGGAACTGGATGTATCACTCCCATCTTTAACAGGTCTTCTACACAATGTAAGAATGCCTGTCTCTTTATTTGGTTTGAAGATAATTGAGACCTGTGGAACCTTCCCCTTGGGGGTAGTTCCTTGAATTCCAGGAGATAACCTTGAGAAACTATTTCTAGCGCCCAAGGATCCTGAACATCTCTTGCCCAAGCCTGAGCAAAGAGAGAAAGTCTGCCCCCCACTAGATCCGGTCCCGGATCGGGGGCTATCCCTTCATGCTGTTTTGGTAGCAGTGGTAGGCTTCTTGGCCTGCTTACCCTTGTTCCAGCCTTGCATTGGTTTCCAGGCTGGTTTGGGTTGTGAAGTATTACCCTCTTGCTTAGAGGATACAGAATTAGAGACTGGTCCGTTTCTGCGAAAGGGACGAAAATTAGGCTTATTATTAGCCTTAAAAGACCTATCCTGTGGGAGGGCGTGGCCCTTTCCCCCAGTGATGTCTGAAATAATCTCTTTCAAATCAGGTCCAAATAATGTTTTACCTTTGAAAGGAATGTTAAGCAATTTTGTCTTGGAAGACACATCCGCTGACCAAGACTTTAGCCAAAGCACTCTGCGCGCCACGACAGCAAACCCTGAATTTTTCGCCGCTAATCTAGCTAATTGCAAAGCGGCATCTAAAACAAAAGAGTTAGCCAATTTAAGTGCTTGAACTCTGTCCATAACCTCCTCATACGAAGATTCTTTACTGAGCGATTTTTCTAGTTCCTCGAACCAGAAACACGCTGCCGTAGTGACAGGAACAATGCATGAAATTGGTTGTAGAAGGTAACCTTGCTGTACAAAAATCTTTTTAAGCAAACCCTCTAATTTCTTATCCATAGGATCTTTGAAAGCACAACTATCTTCGATAGGAATAGTAGTGCGTTTGTTTAGAGTAGAAACCGCCCCCTCGACCTTGGGGACTGTCTGCCATAAGTCCTTTCTGGGGTCGACTATAGGAAATAATTTCTTAAATATAGGGGGGGGAACAAAAGGTATGCCGGGCCTTTCCCACTCTTTATTTACTATGTCCGCCACCCGCTTAGGTATAGGAAAAGCGTCGGGGGGCACCGGAACCTCTAGGAACTTGTCCATCTTACATAATTTCTCTGGAATGACCAAATTGTCACAATCATCCAGAGTAGATAACACCTCCTTAAGCAGTGCGCGGAGATGTTCTAATTTAAATTTAAATGTCACAACATCAGGTTCAGCTTGATGAGAAATTTTTCCTGAATCTGAAATTTCTCCATCAGACAAAACCTCCCTCATGGCCCCTTGAGATTGGTGTGAGGGTATGTCAGAACAGTTATCATCAGCGTCCTCTTGCTCTTCAGTGTTTAAAACAGAGCAATCGCGCTTTCTCTGATAAGTAGGCATTTTGGATAAAAGATTTGCTATGGAGTTATCCATTACAGCCGTTAATTGTTGCATGGTAATAAGTATTGGCGCACTAGATGTACTAGGGGCCTCCTGTGTGGGCATAACTGGTGTAGACACAGTAGGGGATGATGTAGTATCATGTTTACTCCCCTCATTTGAGGAATCATCTTGGGCAATATCATTATCTGTTGCATTACTATCCTTACTTTGTTTGGACACTATGGCACAATTATCACATAAATTTAAATGGGGAGACACATTGGCTTTCATACATATAGAACATAGCTTATCTGATGGTACAGACATGTTAAACAGGCTTAAACTTGTCAACAAAGCACAAAAAACAGAATTTATGTTTACCTGATAAATTACTTTCTCCAACGGTGTGTCCGGTCCACGGCGTCATCCTTACTTGTGGGATATTCTCTTCCCCAACAGGAAATGGCAAAGAGCCCAGCAAAGCTGGTCACATGATCCCTCCTAGGCTCCGCCTACCCCAGTCATTCGACCGACGTTAAGGAGGAATATTTGCATAGGAGAAACCATATGATACCGTGGTGACTGTAGTTAAAGAAAATAAATTATCAGACCTGATTAAAAAACCAGGGCGGGCCGTGGACCGGACACACCGTTGGAGAAAGTAATTTATCAGGTAAACATAAATTCTGTTTTCTCCAACATAGGTGTGTCCGGTCCACGGCGTCATCCTTACATGTGGGAACCAATACCAAAGCTTTAGGACACGGATGAAGGGAGGGAGCAAATCAGGTCACCTAAATGGAAGGCACCACGGCTTGCAAAACCTTTCTCCCAAAAATAGCCTCAGAAGAAGCAAAAGTATCAAACTTGTAAAATTTGGTAAAAGTGTGCAGTGAAGACCAAGTCGCTGCCCTACATATCTGATCAACAGAAGCCTCGTTCTTGAAGGCCCATGTGGAAGCCACAGCCCTAGTGGAATGAGCTGTGATTCTTTCAGGAGGCTGCCGTCCGGCAGTCTCGTAAGCCAATCTGATGATGCTTTTAATCCAAAAAGAGAGAGAGGTAGAAGTTGCTTTTTGACCTCTCCTTTTACCAGAATAAACAACAAACAAGGAAGATGTTTGTCTAAAATCCTTTGTAGCATCTAAATAGAATTTTAGAGCGCGAACAACATCCAAATTGTGCAACAAACGTTCCTTCTTCGAAACTGGTTTCGGACACAAAGAAGGCACGACTATCTCCTGGTTAATGTTTTTGTTAGAAACAACTTTTGGAAGAAAACCAGGTTTAGTACGTAAAACCACCTTATCTGCATGAACACCAGATAAGGAGGAGAACACTGCAGAGCAGATAATTCTGAAACTCTTCTAGCAGAAGAAATTGCAACCAAAAACAAAACTTTCCAAGATAATAACTTAATATCAACGGAATGTAAGGGTTCAAACGGAACCCCCTGAAGAACTGAAAGAACTAAGTTGAGACTCCAAGGAGGAGTCAAAGGTTTGTAAACAGGCTTGATTCTAACCAGAGCCTGAACAAAGGCTTGAACATCTGGCACAGCTGCCAGCTTTTTGTGAAGTAACACAGACAAGGCAGAAATATGTCCCTTCAAGGAACTTGCAGATAATCCTTTCTCCAATCCTTCTTGAAGAAAGGATAGAATCCTAGGAATCTTTACCTTGTCCCAAGGGAATCCTTTAGATTCACACCAACAGATATATTTTTTCCATATTTTGTGGTAAATTTTTCTAGTTACAGGCTTTCTGGCCTGAACAAGAGTATCAATAACAGAATCTGAGAACCCTCGTTTTGATAAGATCAAGCGTTCAATCTCCAAGCAGTCAGCTGGAGTGAGACCAGATTCGGGTGTTCGAACGGACCTTGAACAAGAAGGTCTCGTCTCAAAGGTAGCTTCCATGGTGGAGCCGATGACATATTCACCAGATCTGCATACCAAGTCCTGCGTGGCCACGCAGGAGCTATCAAGATCACCGACGCCCTCTCCTGATTGATCCTGGCTACCAGCCTGGGGATGAGAGGAAACAGCGGGAATACATAAGCTAGTTTGAAGGTCCAAGGTGCTACTAGTGCATCTACTAGAGTCGCCTTGGGATCCCTGGATCTGGACCCGTAGCAAGGAACCTTGAAGTTCTGACGAGAGGCCATCAGATCCATGTCTGGAATGCCCCACAGATGAGTAATTTGGGCAAAGATTTCCGGATGGAGTTCCCACTCCCCCGGATGTAATGTCTGACGACTCAGAAAATCCGCTTCCCAATTTTCCACTCCTGGGATGTGGATTGCAGACAGGTGGCAGGAGTGAGTCTCCGCCCATTGAATGATTTTGGTCACTTCTTCCATCGCCAGGGAACTCCTTGTTCCCCCCTGATGGTTGATGTACGCAACAGTCGTCATGTTGTCTGATTGAAACCGTATGAACTTGGCCTTTGCTAGCTGAGGCCAAGCCTTGAGAGCATTGAATATCGCTCTCAGTTCCAGAATATTTATCGGTAGAAGAGATTCTTCCCGAGACCAAAGACCCTGAGCTTTCAGGGATCCCCAGACCGCGCCCCAGCCCATCAGACTGGCGTCGGTCGTGACAATGACCCACTCTGGTCTGCGGAAGGTCATCCCTTGTGACAGGTTGTCCAGGGACAGCCACCAACGGAGTGAGTCTCTGGTCCTCTGATTTACTTGTATCTTCGGAGACAAGTCTGTATAGTCCCCATTCCACTGACTGAGCATGCACAGTTGTAATGGTCTTAGATGAATGCGCGCAAAAGGAACTATGTCCATTGCCGCTACCATCAAACCTATTACTTCCATGCACTGCGCTATGGAAGGAAGAGGAACGGAATGAAGTGTTTGACAAGAGTTTAGAAGTTTTGTTTTTCTGGCCTCTGTCAGAAAAATCCTCATTTCTAAGGAGTCTATTATTGTTCCCAAGAAGGGAACCCTTGTCGACGGAGATAGAGAACTCTTTTCCACGTTCACTTTCCATCCGTGAGATCAGAGAAAGGCCAGGACTATGTCCGTGTGAGCCTTTGCTTGAGGAAGGGACGACGCTTGAATCAGAATGTCGTCCAAGTAAGGTACTACTGCAATGCCCCTTGGTCTTAGCACCGCTAGAAGGGACCCTAGTACCTTTGTGAAAATCCTTGGAGCAGTGGCTAATCCGAAAGGAAGCGCCACGAACTGGTAATGCTCGTCCAGGAATGCGAACCTTAGGAACCGATAATGTTCCTTGTGGATAGGAATATGTAGATACGCATCCGTGGTCATGAATTGACCTTCCTGGATGGAAGGAAGAATTGTTCGAATGGTTTCCATTTTGAACGATGGAACCTTGAGAAACTTGTTTAAGATCTTGAGATCTAAGATTGGTCTGAACGTTCCCTCTTTTTTGGGAACTATGAACAGATTGGAGTAGAACCCCATCCCTTGTTCTCCTAATGGAACAGGATGAATCACTCCCATTTTTAACAGGTCTTCTACACAATGTAAGAATGCCTGTCTCTTTATGTGGTCTGAAGACAATTGAGACCTGTGGAACCTCCCCCTTGGGGGAAGCCCCTTGAATTCCAGAAGATAACCTTGGGAGACTATTTCTAGTGCCCAAGGATCCAGAACATCTCTTGCCCAAGCCTGAGCGAAGAGAGAGAGTCTGCCCCCCACCAGATCCGGTCTCGGATCGGGGGCCAACATTTCATGCTGTCTTGGTAGCAGTGGCAGGTTTCTTGGCCTGCTTTCCCTTGTTCCAGCCTTGCATTGGTCTCCAGGCTGGCTTGGCTTGAGAAGTATTACCCTCTTGCTTAGAGGACGTAGCACTTGGGGCTGGTCCGTTTCTACGAAAGGGACGAAAATTAGGTTTATTTTTGGCCTTGAAAGACCTATCCTGAGGAAGGGCGTGGCCCTTACCCCCAGTGATATCAGAGATAATCTCTTTCAAGTCAGGGCCAAACAGCGTTTTCCCCTTGAAAGGAATGTTAAGGAGTTTGTTCTTGGAAGACGCATCCGCTGACCAAGATTTCAACCAAAGCGCTCTACGCGCCACAATAGCAAACCCAGAATTCTTCGCCGCTAACCTAGCCAATTGCAAAGTGGCGTCTAGGGTGAAAGAATTAGCCAATTTGAGAGCACGGATTCTGTCCATAATCTCCTCATAAGGAGGAGAATCACTATCGATCGCCTTTACTAGCTCATCGAACCAGAAACACGCGGCTGTAGTGACAGGGACAATGCATGAAATTGGTTGTAGAAGGTAACCTTGCTGAACAAACATCTTTTTAAGCAAACCTTCTAATTTTTTATCCATAGGATCTTTGAAAGCACAACTATCTTCTATGGGTATAGTGGTGCGTTTGTTTAAAGTAGAAACCGCTCCCTCGACCTTGGGGACAGTCTGCCATAAGTCCTTTCTAGGGTCGACCATAGGAAACAATTTTTTAAATATGGGGGGAGGGACGAAAGGTATACCGGGCCTTTCCCATTCTTTATTTACAATGTCCGCCACCCGCTTGGGTATAGGAAAAGCTTCTGGGAGCCCCGGGACCTCTAGGAACTTGTCCATTTTACATAGTTTCTCTGGGATGATCAAATTCTCACAATCATCCAGAGTGGATAATACCTCCTTAAGCAGAGCGCGGAGATGTTCCAACTTAAATTTAAATGTAATCACATCGGGTTCAGCTTGTTGAGAAATTTTCCCTGAATCTGAAATTTCTCCCTCAGACAAAACCTCCCTGGCCCCCTCAGACTGGTGTAGGGGCATTTCAGAACCATTATCATCAGCGTCCTCATGCTCTTCAGTATCTAAAACAGAGCAGTCGCGCTTACGCTGATAAGTGGGCATTTTGGCTAAAATGTTTTTGATAGAATTATCCATTACAGCCGTTAATTGTTGCATAGTAGATGTACTAGGGGCCTCCTGAGTGGGCAAGACTCGTGTAGACGAAGGAGGGAATGATGCAGTACCATGCTTACTCCCCTCACTTGAGGAATCATCTTGGGCATCATTTTCAGTGTCACATAAATCACATTTATTTAAATGAAAAGGAACCTTGGCTTCCCCACATTCAGAACACAGTCTATCTGGTAGTTCAGACATGTTAAACAGGCATAAACTTGATAACAAAGTACAAAAAACGTTTTAAAATAAAACCGTTACTGTCACTTTAAATTTTAAACTGAACACACTTTATTACTGCAATTGCGAAAAAGTATGAAGGAATTGTTCAAAATTCACCAAAATTTCACCACAGTGTCTTAAAGCCTTAAAAGTATTGCACACCAAATTTGGAACCCTTAAAATAACGGAACCGGAGCCGTTTTTAACTTTAACCCCTTTACGGTCCCTGGTATCTGCTTTGCTGAGACCCAACCAAGCCCAAAGGGGAATACGATACCAAATGAAGCCTTCAGAAAGTCTTTTCTATGTATCAGAGCTCCTCACACATGCGACTGCATGTCATGCTTCTCAAAAACAAGTGCGCAATACCGGCGCGAAAATGAGGCTCTGCCTATGATTAGGGAAAGCCCCTAGAGAATAAGGTGTCTAAAACAGTGCCTGCCGATATTATTTAACAAAAATACCCAGATTAAATGATTCCTCAAGGCTAAATAAGTGTAATATATGAATCGATTTAGCCCAGAAAATGTCTACAGTCTTAATAAGCCCCTGTGAAGCCCTTATTTACTGTCTGAATAAAAATGGCTTACCGGATCCCATAGGGAAAATGACAGCTTCCAGCATTACATCGTCTTGTTAGAATGTGTCATACCTCAAGCAGCAAAAGACTGCTCACTGTTCCCCCAACTGAAGTTAATTCCTCTCAACAGTCCTGTGTGGAACAGCCATGGATTTTAGTAACGGTTGCTAAAATCATTTTCCTCATACAAACAGAAATCTTCATCTCTTTTCTGTTTCAGAGTAAATAGTACATACCAGCACTATTTTAAAATAACAAACTCTTGATTGAATAATAAAAACTACAGTTAAACACTAAAAAACTCTAAGCCATCTCCGTGGAGATGTTGCCTGTACAACGGCAAAGAGAATGACTGGGGTAGGCGGAGCCTAGGAGGGATCATGTGACCAGCTTTGCTGGGCTCTTTGCCATTTCCTGTTGGGGAAGAGAATATCCCACAAGTAAGGATGACGCCGTGGACCGGACACACCTATGTTGGAGAAAGTTCCTTTCCCCCCAGTAACAGTTGAAATAATTGAATCCAACTGTGAACCAAATAATTTATTACCTTGGAAAGAAAGAGAAAGCAAAGTTGACTTAGAAGTCATATCTGCATTCCAAGATTTAAGCCATAAAGCTCTTCTAGCTAAAATAGCTAAAGACATATACCTGACATCAATTCAAATGATATCAAAAATGGCATCACAAATAAAGTTATTAGCATGTTGAAGAAGTTTAACAATGCTATAAGCATTATGGTCTGACACTTGTTGCGCTAAAGCCTCCAACCAAAAAGTGGAAGCTGCAGCAACATCAGCCAAAGAAATAGCAGGTCTAAGAAGATTACCTGAACATAAATAAGCTCTCCTTAGAAAGGATTCAAGCTTCCTATCTAAAGGATCCTTAAAGTAAGTACTATCCGCCGTAGGAATAGTAGTACGTTTAGCAAGAGTAGAAATAGCCCCATCAACTTTAGGGATTTTATCCCAAAACTCTAATCTATCAGATGGCACAGGGTACAATTTCTTAAACCTTGGAGAAGGAGTAAATGAGGTACCCAGACTATTCAATTCCCTAGAAATTACTTCCGAAATAGCATCAGGAACTGGAAAAACTTCTGGAATAACTACATGAGGTTTAAAAACCGAATTTAAACGCTTAGTACATTTAGTATCAAGAGGACTAGACTCCTCCATATCTAATGCAATCAATACTTCTTTAAGTAAAGAACGAATAAATTCCATTTTAAATAAATATGAAGATTTATCAGTGTCAATATCTGAGGCAGAATCTTCTGAACCAGATAGATCCTCATCAGAAACAGATAAGTCAGAATGATGGCGGTCACTTAAAAATTCATCTGAAATATGAGAAGTTTTAAAAGACCTTTTAACGTTTGCTGGAAGGAGGAATAACAGACAGAGCCTTCTTAATAGAATTAGAAACAAATTCTTTCACATTAACAGGGACATCCTGAACAATAGATGTTGAAGGAAAAACAACGGGTAAAGGATTATTACTAATGGAAACACTATCTGCATTAGAAAGTTTTATCATGACAGCTAACACTGTACAGCCGGAGGAACAGATACCAAAAGTTTACAACAAATGCACTTAACTTTGGTAGAACCAGCATCAGGCAGCATCTTTCCAGAAGTAGATTCTGATCCAGGGTCAGGTTGAGACATCTTGCAATATGTAATAGAAAAAACAACATATAAAGCAAAATTATCAAATTCCTTAAATGACAGTTTCAGGAATGGGAAAAAATGCCAAATAAACAAGCCACTAGCAATCAGAAGCAATGAAAAAGTGAGACTTAAATAATGTGGAAAAAGGTGGAGACAAGAATGACGCCCACATTTTTTGGCGCCAAGTATGACGCCCACATTTTTTGGCGCCAAGTACAACGCCCATATTTTTTGGCGCCAAGAATGACGCCACATCCTCTGACGACGAAAAAAACGACGCCCACATTTTTTGGCGCAAAAGAACGTCTGAAACACATATACGTCAAAAATGACGCAACCACGAATAAACTTCCGGCGTCAATTAGGGCGCCGGAATGACAAAATTTTGCGCCAAAAAAGTTCGCGCCAAGAATGACGCAATAAATTGAAGCATTTCAGCCCCCGCGAGCCTAACAGCCCGCAGGGAAAAAAGTCAATTGAAAAAAATTTTAAGGTAAGAAAAAATATTTATTCATATGCATTATCCCAAAAAATGAAACTGACAGTCTGAATGAAGGAATACTGATTATCCTGAATCATGGCAAATATAAGTTTAAACACATATATTTAGAACTTTACATATAAAGTGCCCAACCATAGCTTAGAGTGTCATAAATAAAATAAGACTTACTTACCCAAAGACACTCATCTACATATAGTAGATAGCCAAACCAGTACTGAAACGAGAATCAGTAGAGGTAATGGTATATAAGAGTATATCGTCGATCTGAAAAGGGAGGTAGGAGAAGAAATCTCTATGACTGATAACAGAGAACCTATGAAATAGATCCCCTAGAGGAAGACCATTGAATTCAAATAGGCATTACTCTCTTCACATCCCTCTGACATTCACTGCACTCAGAGGAAAACCGGGCTCCAGCCTGCTGCGAAGCGCATATCAACGTAGAATCTAGCACAAACTTACTTCACCACCTCCATGGGAGGCAAAGTTTGTAAAACTGAATTGTGGGTGTGGTGAGGGGTGTATTTATAGGCATTTTGAGGTTTGGGAAACTTTGCCCCTCCAGGTAGGAATATATATCCCATTCGTCACTAGCTCATGGACTCTTGCTAATTACATGAAAGAAAGACATGCAGTGGTGACAATTCATTTTGAAACTGTATGCACACTGCTACATTTTACATTAATAAATAATACATAAAAAAGTACCTTCTTGCATACTAGAATTCCTTTATTACCTTAAGTGATGACTGTGAGGAGATCTCCAGCGATTTCTAACTCTTCTCTGTCCTTCTCGTTCTCTGCTGGGAGTTCTCCTCCTCCTCTTCCATTTCTCTGCCCTGTAGTTATCATCAGGGGACCAATTTATTTTCCTTCTGGGCATCTAAATAAAATATACAAAATAAATATGCTACAATCTGAAATGTCACATTGAGGTATAAAAAGCTTTACACATTTGTCAATTAGAAAAACAATCATAATGATAAAGAAAATTCATAAATTTACTGGTTTGGAGAAAAATGTTACAATAGGCACATAAAATAATGAGAAGCCCATTGAATATATGTGTTACCTCATAATGTGACCAGACTGGAGACTATAATCTGAACAATGGAAGATTTTGACATAAAACAATGAAAATAAAGGTCTCTTATTAATCAGCATCTTTGAAGTAAAACTGTTTTCCCCTTGCTTTTAGTAGAAATTAAAGTGTTCTTTAGGCTAGCTATGTCCTTGGGCACTTGGCAGAAATTAAAGGCATAGTCTAGTCAAAATTAAACTTTCGTGATTCAGATAAAGCATGCAATTTTAAGCAACGTTCTAATTTACTCCTATTATCAATTTTTCTTTGTTCTCTTGGAATCTTTGGTTCAGCACCTGGGTAGTACTTGCTGATTGGTGTCTAAATGTAGCCACCAATCAGCAAGCGCTGCCAAGGCTATTGGACCAAAAAACATAAAATGATGCTTACCTGATCATTTCCTTTTCTTCTGATGGAAAGAGTCCACAGCTGCATTCTTTACTTGTGGGAAATAAGAACCTGGCCACCAGGAGGAGGCGAAGACAACCCAGCCAAAGGCTTAAATACTCCTCCCACTCCCCTCATTCACCAGTCATTCTGCCGAGGAACAAGGAACAGTAGAAGAAATATTAGGGTGAAAGGTGCCAGAAGAATAATAAGGACGCCCCACATAAAATTACGGGTGGGGAGCTATGGACTCTTTCCATCAGAAGAAAAGGAAATGATCATGTAAGTGTAATTTATGTTTTTCTTAAATGGAAAGAGTCCACAGCTGCATTCATTACTTTTGGGAAACAATACCCAGATGGGAGGGTACAATAGGCGGCCCATACTGAAGGCACCAAGCCTGAACCTCTACCCGATAAAAAACCCTGCTTCGTATGAAGCAGAGAAAATTTTAAGAGGAAAAGCCCCAATGACACTGACTCGCAGTTAGTCCAGAAGCCAAACTAGAGACCGCAAACGGACTCGCCTGAGCCAACAGTCCTCCAGGAGACACCGTAGCCCAACAAACAGTCTTCAAACGCTCATTTCAACAAATGGAGACACCACCGGAAACCCCCAAGGGAACAAGGCAAAGGAGAACCAAGGAAACCGATATGTCCCCTAATACAAAAAAGAACACCTCCACGAGTAAGCCCAGCTCACAGAGACCCAAAGGGGCCCAACAGGGAAAGGAGGCCACGCCTATACCAAGCGAAACCTGGGATAAGACCGGGCACAGAGAAAGAACAGACGTCTCTCCTACATCCTGCAAGCACGGATTGCAACTGAAGAGGCAAAGTCCTCCCAGTGTCAAGAATACCAAAGCAATCAACCATGAAAAAGTGTGTAATACACCCAGGTGAAAAACTTCACGTTTGAGAACAGAGAGTCCATAACAGGACGACACAGAGGATACTTGCGAGGAAGAAGAAGCAGTCAAGTAAGAAACAGACCGCAAAAGCAACCACCAGACAGAGGGCACGCCCCAGGCAACCTAAGTCGCCGGACCTACAGACAGGTCCCTAAAAAGTGGAACACAAAACCTCAATTGAGGCCCCCGGAGAAGGAGAGTATACCCTCAGAACCCGAAGGAATAGTAAACTCTCTTCTGAAATCAATGAAACCAGTTGAAAGGAAAATCTATACTCTAGCAGACTAAGCTAACAGAATAGACTCAACAAAGCTCACACATCCAGAGGAGACAGACTGAACGCAGCTCAATAAACTGCTCGGCCATCCTGACCTGCAGACCCACCGCCAGCTGGACCAACCTAGTCTCAGTGATTCAAAACAGGGGAACAAAAGAATCCCGAAACAGGTACAGGAACTAACGTAAGGATAGCACAGCCATCCCCACAGAGAACAAGTACAACCCGACTCTGAAAACAGACGACAAGGCCATAGACTGAAGGATCTATTAAAATAAAAGCCCAACAAGTCTGCATGGAGCCAGCACGACACCAGGGGGAACCAATCCCACCTTTTCGCCTCCCATCCAGGAGAAGCCCCAAGCAAGGACTCTATCTCCATAGGGAAGAGAATATCCCCTAAGGGATGATGCCGGAAAGGCAACAACTGCCCTCAAGACCCGAAGCCAACAGCTAATGGGAAGAGAAATTCCCAACACAGAAGTCCTAGAAAGGACCCCACTACAAGTAGCTTGCCAAGCAGAGGCACAGCCAACCCATTCGCCTGCAGAGCAGGGAATCCACGAGAACACTGGCAAGCTGACCAGGGGACGGCAACCCTAAGGCGCACCAGAAATTGGACATCCAGCACCAGCAGCTGGGTATGAACCAACCACCCTTGAGGCTCAAGCCACACGGCTAACCACCAGAGGACATGGGCAAAACACTCAGCGACAGATACCCCCGCGGGTAACTGTAGAGGCCCTCCCTAAGGCGGAAGGCCCGGGACAAAAGGGCACAAGCACATTCTCAAATAAAGGTCTGGACTCTGCAGACAAACAATTGCCAACATTATGTGGAAGCAAAAACGTGCTGCAACCTCCGGGGGAAACACGCCACCCCGCATGGAGGAACCATAAATTGGGTTACCCGCATGTGCAGAAGTATGATTTGGTAGGGAACTCGCCTCTCGGAGGACAGGACCCGCAGAGGCTGATGGCTCAGTAGTCCCTTGATTCCCTGAGCCCGAGGAACCAGGCGCTCTGAAATGGCATACGGAACAAAACTGGTTGACAGGCGTCAACGAGGCCCCTCCGGATTCATCACCGGACACAGAATCTGAAATCAAAATAGTCTCAGTATCAGAATCCTCTGTAACTGAATCTGAAATTAACACAGTCTCAGCATCAGAATCCTCCATAACTGGATAGAGATCATTTTAAGTACGGAGTGTGCTAAGTATAATGTGTGTTAGGTACACTGTATGCTAGGTACAATGTGTGTTAGGTACCGTGTGTGCTAGCAAGGCGGGTGCTGGGTACGGCGTGTGCTAGGTACAGTGAGTGCTAGCTATTGTGTGTACTTTGTGTGCTAGGTACAATCTGTTTTAGCTACTTTGTGTGCTAAGTACAATGCGTGCTAGGTACAATGTGTGCTAGGTTTAATGTGTGCTAGGTACCGTGTGTGCTAGCAAGGCGGGTGCTGGGTACGGCGTGTGCTAGGTACAGTGAGTGCTAGCTATTGTGTGTACTAGGTACAATGTGTGCTAGGTATAATGTATGCTAGGCACAGTGTGTGCTGGATATAGCGTGTCTACAGTACAGCGTGTGCTAGATACAGCGAGAGCTAGGTACAGCATGCGCTGGGTACATTGTGTGTTAAGTACAAAGTGTGCTAGGTACAAAGTGTGCTAGGTACAAAGTGTGTTGGGTATAATGTGTGCTAGGTACAATGTGTATTGCTGATTGTTTTAATAGTCTGTCAAGAGTTTGATATAATACTATGGGTCGTTGGAATATACTCCTCTCCTGAAGTACAAAAGTTTTTTTTGTGTTCTGAGAGCCTCTTTTTGTTTACCTTACATATTCCTTATATTGATTCTTGGAGCTCTAATTTAATTTTTGTGTGCTAGCTCCCCCTCTCCCCCCCCCCCCCACATTTCGAGCCCACATCAGGGTTCCATCTAGGTGAACTATTTTCACCTCCAATTCCCTCATTTTACCCATTCCCCCCCCCTTTTTTGGTCCCTTTTCCCAAAAAATATTGTATTACAGAAGTGTGAGCTCCCAGTGGCCAGATCTATATTAGTTTCTGTACTTTTATATCCTAGTCTGCCCTTGGGGACATAGGTACCTTGTTTACTGTTTTTATTTGTACTTTATCAATGTTTTGACAATAACGTTCACCGGACCTGCAAGTCCGCTCCATTTGTTTGTGTCTACTGAAGCAGGGGTCCTGCGTGTCCCCAACTGTTACCTTTATTTTTGAAACTGAATAAAAATTTATATTTAAAAAAAAAAAACGCTCGAAGTTCCAGAATATTTATAGGTAGACTCGATTCTTCCCAAGTCCATCTGCCCTGTGCTTTTCTGGCTCGCCAAAAAGCTCCCCATCCTGATAGACTTGCATCCGTGGTCACAATCTCCAAGGATGGTCTCAAGAAGGATGTCCCCTGTGACAGCTGCCCCGGCCGGGTCCACCAAGATAGGGACTCCCTCACCGGTTTGTCCAGAGATAACTGTTGGGACAGATCTGAATGATTGTCGTTCCATTATCTCAGCATGCACAGTTGAAGAGGTCTGAGATGGAACCTGGCGAATGGAATGACATCTATGCTGGATACCACGAGTATGATCACCTCCATACACTTGGCTACAAATTTCCTGGAGGATGTCTGGAGAGCTAGACAGTTGGACGCGAGCTTGCAACGTCTCTGATCCGTCAAGAAAATCTTCATGACTGAAGAATCTATTATCGTACCCAGGAATTCCACCCTGTTGCTGGGGACCAAGGAACTCTTTCCTTTGTTTATCTTCCACCCGTGGGATCGAAGGAGAAGAGCCCTCGAGTGATCCTCCACAAGACTGTAGGACGGAGTCTGGACCAGGATATTGTCCAGATAAGGTGCCACAGCAATCCCTCTGGCTCTTGCTACCGCGAGTAGACCTCCCAGAACCTTTGTAAAGACTCTTGGGGCAGTCAAATGACCAAACGGAAGGGTTACAAACTGGAAGTGCTGATCCAGAAAGGTGAATCTTAGAAACCTGAAGTGATCCTTATGGAGTGGAACGTGAAGGTAAGCGTCCTTCAGGTCTATAGTCACAAATTGCCCCTCTTGAAGCAGGGGCAAAACTGACCTGATCGTCTCCATTTTGAACGATGGAACTGACAAGAACTTGTTTAGAGCCTTTAGGTCCTGAATTGGACAAAACGTGCCCTTCCTTTTTTGGGACCACGAAAAGGTTTGAATAATACCCCAGACCTCTTTCTGGCAGAGGGACTGGAACGATTTCTCCGAGAGATGAGAGATCCCTCACACACCCCAGGAAGGCATCTCTCTGCTCTGGTCTTGAAGATATGTTTGACAGGAGCAACCTGTCTCTGGGCGGATACGACTTGAATCCTATCCTGTAATCCTGGGCTATGACCTCTGGAACCAAAGGGTCTATAACGTCTCTTCTCCAGGCCTCCACAAAAAGAGATCCGAGGACGGATCGGGGGCCGCCCCTTCATGCCAACTGACTCATCAGGCTTCTTGTTCTGCTTGGACTTGTTCCAAGAGATAGCTGGCTTCCAATATCCCTTGGACTGCTCAGACTTTGCGGCAGGCTGCTGGCGCTGAGACTTGTCCGCACAAAAGGGACAAAAAGTAGACCCCTTAGGTTTAGTCGTCTTATCCTGAGGTAAGAAGGTACCCTTTCCACCCGTGACCGTAGATATGATGGAATCCAGTCCCGGGCCAAACAAAACCTTTCCCTTGAACGGGAGGGAAAGCAAGCAAGACTTGGAAGTCATGTCAGCAGACCACGACTTTAACCATAAAGCCCTGCGGGTTAAAAAAGAAAAGCCTGATGTCTTAGCATTCAGGCGAATAATCTGCATGTTAGCATCACAAATGAACGAATGTGCTACCCTTAAGGCCTTAATTCGTTCTTGAATCTCTTTGAGGGAAGTCTCCACCTCGACCATCAATGACAGAGCGTCACACAAGTAGGAAACCCCACCTGCCACCGCAGCGAACGCCGCCACCGGTTGAAAAACGAACCCCGTGAGTTGGAACATCTTCTGCAACATGGACTCCATCTTTTTATCCATGGGTTCCTTGAAAGAAGAGCTATACTCAAGCGGAATAGTCATTCTCTTAGCGAGCGTGGAGAGAACACCATCAACCTTAGGGACGGTTCCCCACAGCTCAAGCTGCGAGTCTGGAACGGGGTATAGCTTCTTAAAAGAAGAAGGGGAAAAGGACGAGCCAAGTTTCTCCCATTCATTCCTAATATTATTAGCCATCTTGATGAGAACCAAGAAGGCCTGAGGCACTACCCTGTCCTTGTAAACTTATATACACACATACTAAAAGTTTAGGGATCGAAGGTTCCTCCAGTAATTTTGGTTCCGGAAACCTCCAATGTAGCAAGCACCTCCGTCAGCAGGAAGCGCAAGTGCTCCATTTTAAACTTAAAATCTGGTTCCTCCGCGGACGGAGGCCTAGAAGTAGCAGATTCCGACCCAGAAACGACATCCTCCGATAAGTCAGAGTTGACCTCCTCAGTGGATAATTTGAGATATCCAGCGGAGTCAAAGACCCCTGAGACGGATAGCAGTGCCGTACCTTCTGCTTAGTAGGGCGAGGCATCGCATTAATGGCCGCAGAAACCGCCGTCTGTAACTGATCGGCGAAGTCTGTCGGCCAAAAGGGCCCCTTGGTCGGGAGGATTAGTAGTGCCCTGGGGAACTGCTTGTGTAATCAGAAATGAGTGCAGGGAATGCACCTCGTGGGGCGGAGAACCCTCATAGGTGGACGGCTCAGTCATACTAAATATCCTATTCTTTTTAGATATAGAAAAATTGTCAAAGCATGTGGGCCCAGAGGCAGAACTTTGTTTCATTTTCTGCAATGAGAATTTTTTAAGTGTAAATTTTTCTGCAGTGTCTCTAAGGAGCCGGTGTTGCTGTGTTCCTTGCCCGTAATCGGTGTGCATGAGGACAGGTTCATGTACAACCTCGCTGATGTCTGATGTACGTTACCACAGTGTCAGTCTGCCTGGGAACCTGCTCTACTTTACTGCTGTGGTCTATATGCTTATTTTGGAGGGGCTGCTGCTCCATGCTTAACAGCTGACATATAATATATGCTTCCTAAAGGATGGCACTTAGAAATTAGTATATATATATATATATATATATATATATACACATTTACATAGTCACCTATATTAGCGCTCGCCTGTGAATCCGGAGCAAGGCCAGGGATATGGCACAATGGAGAGTGGGCGGGGACACACCCAAATGTTGCGGTCAGAGGATAGGCTGCTACTCTGGGCGGAACTGCTGGACACACTCCCAAACAGCGATAGCATATAGAGATACAAAAATGGATAGCACCCAATCCAAAGAAATCCCAAATCGACATATGGGTTAGAATATTGAACAGGAAAAAGAGCTCCAGGCAGGACTTAAATGAAAAGTCACATTTTATTCCATAAAATGGACAAACATCAACGAGTCATCCAGACAAAGAGAGCCAGCAATGAAAACGGCAATAAGGTAGTTGAGCTGATCCCCATGCAGATGCGTTTCGTGCGCATACGCACTTGTTCACTCCTCTTTTTAGATATAGCAATATTGTCAAAGCATGTGGGCCCAGAGGCAGAACTTTTTTAAATTTTCTGCAATGAGAATTTTTTAAGTGAACATTTTACTGCAGTGTCTCTAAGGAGCCGGTGTTGCTGTGTTCGTTGCCCGTAATCGGTGTGTATGAGGACAGGTGCATGTACAACCTCGCTGATGTCTGCTGTACGTTCCCACAGTGTCAGTCTGCCTGGGAACCTGCTCTACTGTACTGCTGTGGTCTATATGCTTATTTTGGAGGGGATATATATATATATATATATATATATATGTATATATATAGTAGAAGAATGAGTGCACTCGCCAGGACTTTTCAGAATTTTATTCCAAATATGTGAACGTTTTCGGGGGTTTAGCCCCTTCCTCATGTCTAGAAGGAAAAGTTCAACCTTGGTTTCATCAGACCATCACCTTTTCCCACATACTTCTGGGAGACTTCAGATGTGTTTTTTGCAAAAATGTAGCCGGGCTTGGCCGTCTTTTTCATACACACACACACCCCCACCATACACACACACCCACCCACCCACCACCCACACACACCCCCACCATACACATACACACACCCACCCACCATACACACACCCACCCACCATACACACACCCACACCCCCCACCATACACACCCCCCACCATACACACACACACCCCCAACCCCACCATACACACACCCCCCACCATATACACACCCCCCCCCAACCCCACCATACACCCCCCCCCCACCATATACACACACACACCCCACCATACACCCCCCCCCCACCATACACACACACACACCCCACCATACACCCCCCCCACCATACACCCCCACCATACACACACACACACACCCGACCATACACACACACCCCACCATACACACACACACCCCCACCACACACACACACACCCCCACCACACACACACACACACCCCCACCACACACACACACACCCCCCCACCATACACACACACACACCCCCACACCATACACACACACACACACCCCCACCATACACACACACACACCCCCACCATACACCCCCACACACCCCCACACCATACACACACACACCCCCACACCATACACACACACACCCCCCCACACCATACACACACACACCCCCCACCATACACACACACACCCCCCACCATACACACACACACCCCACCATACACCCCCCCCACCATACACACACACACCCCCCACCATACACACACACACCCCCCACCATACACACACACCCCCCACCATACACACACACACCCCCCACCATACACACACACACCCCCCACCATACACACACACACCCCCCACCATACACACACACACCCCCCACCATACACACACACACCCCACCATACACCCCCACCATACACCCACACCACCCCACCATACACACACACACACACACACACCCCCACCATACACACACACCCCCACCATACACACACACACCCCCCATACATACACACACACACACACACACCATACACACACACACCCCCACCATACACACACACACCCCCACCATACACACACACCCCCACCATACACACACACCCCCACCATACACACACACCCCCACCATACACACACCCCCACCATACACAAACACACACCCCCACCATACACACACACACCCCCACCATACACACACACCCACACCCACCCACCATACACACCCCCACCCCCCAAAACACACACACACCCCACCACACACACACTCCCCCCACCACACACACACTCCCCCCACCACACACACACCCCCCACCACACCCCCCCACCATACACCCCCCCCCCCCACCATACACACACACCCCCACCATACACACACACCCCCCCCACCATACACACACACACCCCCCACCATACACACACCCACCCCCACCATACACACACCCACCCCCACCATACACACACACACACACCCACCATACACACACACACACCCACCATACACACACACACACCATACACACACACACACACACACACACCATACACACACACACACCCCCCCACCATACACACACACCCCCCACCATACACACACACACACACCCCACCATACACAAACACACCCCACCATACACAAACACACCCCCCCACCATACACAAACACACACCCCCACCATACACAAACACACCCCCCACCATACACAAACACACACCCCCACCATAAACACACACACACCCCCACCATACACACACACACACCCCCACCATACACACACACACACCCCCACCATACACACACACACACACACTTATTAAAGAAAAAGAAAAAAAAACGTGTCTGCTAAGTATTTTGGTTGGCTCCTACACTCCTAGAGAGAGGAACGTAGCCAATATTTACATTGGGATAGAACGGAACAGTGACATCTGCAGGCAGAAATTAAAAGTGCAGGCAAAAACAATTTTAAACTGCCACTGCCGTTCTTTCTGCAGAGACCCTTCAGTTTCTGCGATAAGAACGCAGATCACACAGTGTTCTGCCTTGGGGCATGTGGGAGTTGAGTAGACGGTTCAACTGGAACCTCCTCACAATATACACAGTTAACTGGTTTAGATAAAGAGGGAGTATCCTCTAACATATCAGAGTCCTCCATAGCTTGTGCCTTTATTGCGGACTTGATAAAAAGTTAAATGGCACCTTTATATCCCAATGGCCGGGGCACTCACCACCTCCTATGACCCGGACTACAAGAAACAGCTTTTTCTCCTCTGAACGTAGGTCGAGAAAGTTACAGAGGCCACACCCGGTCACATGGAGTGCCATGCAGGACCGCCCCTGCACTCGAGACAGGAACGCGCCAAAAAACGCCTGCCTCAATCTCCGGCTAAGTGAACTGACTGTTCCACACTGACAGAGCTTCATCTCACACAAGTGCAGCATAAAACACAAACAATATTATGCACAATAAAATCCCCCTTGTTCAATAACCCTCTTCCGAGGGTATTACCCTAGACTCTATAAAGATAAAGGAGCCACACTGTGACCCTGTCTTCTTAAGTATATATATATATATATATATATATATATATATATATATATATATATATATATATATATATATATATATAAACACCAAATTACTATAAGAGAAGAAAAGGGACATCATACTATATGAACCAATAGAAAGAAAGATAGGTTATCAAGCACTCTTTTTGAATTTTGTAACGGCAGTATTTATTAACCTCTAAAATAAGAGTAGTTGGTACACGTCCAAAATATAGAAATACTCAATATTAAAATCACAAATGGCACAAAGTTTTCATGAAATTTAACCACATTGTGTTAACCTTATAACTGAAGTCACGTGACTTAAAATTTCACCCTGTGTGTAGTACTGAACCATATGAGTCAGTATAAAGAAATAATATTCAGCTTGATACACTTTCACCTCTCGTGGTGTTTCAATGTTAATATGACAGTTACTTTGGCTGATATTGTCGTCAAAAATTCTTATCAGAATAATGCTCTGTTTTTTTAGGAGATATTATTAGTGTAACCGTTTTCCACTTGAACAATATGTAACTGAATAGTAGCTGATCGCTGTTTCTTACTCACGCTTGGATCCGTGTATGAGGAGAGGTGGACAAACAGTCCGTATGTTTCTTGGTCAGCTGACAGATGACGTAATGTCAGGGATCCGAATGGTTGTTAGTGTTCAACCTTTACACCAGAGCTTTCCAAACTTTTCATGTTGGCGACACACTTTTTAGACCTACATCATTTCGTGACACAGTAATTCAGTTGTACTGGCAAACAGGAGGTTAAACTAACTTGTTTTAAGAGATACGGACACATACATAAATTATATAATAACAAAATGTATTTACAAGTAACAGTATGTATGTGCAATAATTAAAAAAAAGTTTAATATCACCAATAGCTACTTACTATTTTAATGGGATGTATGAGGTTGATGGGATGAACACAGTTTCTGAATATTTGGTGGAATATTGGATAAAGACACTCGCATTTCATCATCAAGCATTTTTAAGCTTCCCCTTCCTATCCATATATCAAGAGCAGAAGCAGCAAGGCACTACTGGGAGCTAGTTGCAAAAAAAAAACCCCACTGACTTCAGCTCAGTGTTTAAGCTGCCGCCCTCAGAGCTCGGTGAGTCCGACTGACTACTGCCCACCCTGCAAACACACTGCTGTCCCACTCACTGACTACACTTGCAGTCACAAGCCAATTAAGGAGACTACACGTGCAGTCAGGAGCCAATGTGCCAATGGGAATAGTTTCAGTTCCCACTGAGCTGCGCCAATAGGCTAAGATGATCTGTGACCCCCTAGGTATCAATCACATGTCAACCATATGATATACGTAGCAGGCAGGCGGAAAGTCAGAAACCAAAAAAAAAAATTGGGGGGGGAATTTGTGCTGAAGCAGGGACACACCTACACACTGCTGCCGATACACTAGTGTGTCCCGACACACAGTTTGGAAAGCACTGCTTTACACTATAGCAAATTTTGAAAATAAATTTCATATGAGAAGCCGCTATTAGTAATAGCAATATTATGATGAAATCCTTTTTGGGCAAATATAACAAGAAGAGGTTAATACGCTGGGGTTCTTTGCAGCTTGTGTGTTTGGAAACACTGCAATGGTAACAAAAACTCTTCTGGGATATGATACTGTGTAGGTTTGCAGGAGTCTCAATTTCCCATGCTAGAGATTGCAAATGTTGATGTTAAAGGTATGTTTCTTTACTGGATTTCTTCCAGATGTAGATGCTCTTAGATTTTCTATGCCCCGGGTAGGGATGATAGTGTCTTTAAGGTGCTGAAAACAGTTTACCTTCGTAAGGTTTGCAGGAGTTTCAGATTCTAGGAGGAATCTTTCAACAGTCTGCGCGGCAAGAAGGTTGTAGATAGCGATAGCCTGATCCTTTGATTTTTCAGTCTTTTGGTAACCGGCATAAATCGCTTGTATTTGGTGTAGGAGTAAAACTAATAGTATTCACTTTTGATTCTTGGTGTCTTGTGGGCAAATCTACGCGTTTCGGCCGTAGCCTTTATCAAGATGCCCAAGGTATGCAGGTGATTTACTTATAAAGGTGGAGTAGTGTCCTCATTGGTAGATTTTGAATCTGTATTAACCAATCCAATGGCTACTCAAGTTGTAAAGTAATTTACTAGAATTGATTACAGTTATTTGTGAATTGTCCAACATTACGTATAATATAACAAATGTTTAATTCTAATGTTTATCAAATCTGTACAACAAATAAAAAATGTGATGGGATTTCTATATAAAGGATTCTCTCTTTAGTATTATGTGAAATAAAATAGACCAAAAATAGAGCAGTGGTTATTTTACTGATACGTGAATTATACCGGATAATTCTTTAATGGATAGATATAAGAATTCACTTTATGGCTCATTCTGAGGTGCTAATATAAATTTTAAATTGTAATTAAGGCAACAAAATATCCTTATATGATCTAATATGCACATACAGAGAAGATCAATATTTTGTTTCAGTCTTACGATTATAATTAATATTGTTTCCAAAACAATCTATTAATATGTGTATCCTACAAAATGGTTTTTATGTAGCTTACGGATTTTTTAATAGAAGTATTTCTTCCTAGTCTACATTATTATTTATATAGTCTAAGTATTTATAATGGGTTGTACTATATCTTTTGATGTGTGCGTGGTTGTGAGAAGCTTAAAAATTAGATAGATAGATAGATAGATAGATAGAGAGACAGAGAGAGATTCTGGGAACTGAATATTTTTAATATGTGTATAAGAAAATTCAAATGTTGAAAATAGAAATTAAAAATAAAAATAATATGGTTTGGTCCTTAATCTTGAAATTTTCTACAAGGAATAGCTTTGGAATTTGGAAGTGGAATTTGGGGATTTAGAGTAGTTAGTTTAAAGGATTTATTAATTTGATTTTTATTTTGATAATTTATTTCATTCTATAGGGAATTAAATAGGGAAAAAAATGTTATGTTATTCTAGTAATATATTATGAGTATTTAGATAAGGAAATTAAGGTCAAACTCCATATTTAGTCCATCAGGATGAAGAGTCTTAAAGGAATAAATATATTCTGCTTCTTTTCTAAGAAGGAAGTTTTCCATGTTCCCCCCTCTAGGATTTAAAAAGACTTTTTTAACTCCCCAAAATTTCATATGATTAGTGTTGCCTAGATAATGTTCTGTGAAATGTTTATATAGATTTGCATTGGTTGCTTTATGTTCAATGTGGTGAAGATGTTCCCTTATTCTATCTTTTAGCATACGGCTCGTTTGGCCAAAGTATTGAAGGCCACATAAACATTGGATACAATAAATCACATTTTTGTCTGAACAGCGAATTATTTCTTTAATGTTGATGTATTTGATTATTATTATTTGATCTGATGGTTTTAATTTTACTGCTGTGTTTGTGTGACTTGCAGGACAGACAAGGGAAAAAGCCTTCAACTATTTATTTTTTAAGGTTGTGGGATGTGGAATTATTAGCTCCTTTATTTTTTAATTCACTAGGTGATATGATTTTTAGATTTTTTGCTTTTTTGAAAATAATCTCTGGTGTATTTTTCATTTTGTGTCCTATAATTTGATCCTGTTTTATGTAGTGCCAATGTTTAGTTAAGATTTTCTTAATTTCATGGTGTTGAGAATTACATTGTGTTATGAATGGTATAAATAAAGGATCATCTGTTCTGGAATAGGAACTTGGTTTTGATTTAGGCATTAATATAAGATTTCTATCTAATTCTTGGACCCCTAGTTTGTTTGTTTTCAAGAGATTGGGGATTATATTTCTTTTATTTAAACCTTTGTGTTAGTATTTCTGATTGTAATGAATATTGGTCAATATCAGAACAGTTTTTTCTAATCCTAATAAATTGATTTTTTGGAATATTTGTTTTCCATTTGGTTAGATGGCAGCTGTCGTTATGTATATAATTGTTAGCGTCAGTTTTTTTGAAAAATGTCTTTGTAGTAATCTCTCTATTATTTCTATCTCTATGTCTAGGAAATTAATTATATTAGTGCTAGACTCATGAGTGAAGTTAAGGCCAAGTGTGTTTGTATTTATATCTTCTATAAAAAGTTCTAATAGTTCTGATTCCCCCTTCCAGATGATGAAGAGGTCATCTATATAGCGGTAATAGTGCACAAGTTTCGCCCCCCAAGGACTATCATTAATATAGATGTCTTCAAAATATCCCATAAAAAGGTTAGCGTAACTGGGGGCGAACCTTGTGCCCATTGCAGTACCTTTATGTTGTATATGTGTATATATATATATATATATATATATATATATATATATATATATGTGTGTGTGTGTATATGTATATGTATATATATATATATACAGGTAGCCCTCAGTTTACGCCGGGGTTAGGTTCCAGAAGGAATGGTTGTAAATCAAAACCGTTGTAAATTGAAACCCAGTTTATAATGTAAGTCAATGGGAAGTGAGGGAGTTAGGTTCCAGGCCCCTCTCAAAATTGTCATAAGTAACACCTAATACATTATTTTTTAAAGCTTTGAAATAAATACTTTAAATGCTAAACTGCATTTTAAACCTACTAAAATAATCACACAACACAGATAATATAATTAAACTAAGTTAAATGAACAAAAACATTTCCTTAACAGCATTATAAACCTAATAAAATAATCACACAACACAGACTTTACTTGCATTTTTCTGCAACCAGTTCTTTCTATGCATTTCAGTCTGGACTGATTTATAGACAGGAAGATCTTGTTCCTTTGAAAACTGCTCGATAGCTCAGGTCTAACTGTCCGGACTGGGGTTAACCGCCTGTGGCTCTGGTGACATCACAGCTTTTTTGGAGTGCTATTTAGCACCCAGGGCTGGATGTTACTGAGTCACAGGATGTGTACCTGATCCGGTCTTGGAGTGCAGTTCCCTTCCATGTTTTGTATTTTCTATGGGTGATTACAGCCACCTGTGCACCCCTTCTTTGTTCTCAGTTTGTTTGGCTTTGTGAGCTCGCATGATGGTGTGCCTGTGTTAGGGACTCAGGCGGTGGAAAGGACCTTGACGTGGTGCCTGAGCTTTCCCATTTGGCCAGATGCGGTGACTAACCTTTCCAGTTGTGATTTTATCTTAGCTGTGAGCTAGCTGGTGAGTGCTGGGTGTTTCTATGTGTTGTATTACTTTTTATTTGTAATCTCCCTAGTTTCTTGCACCCATTCCGGACTGGGGTTAACTGCTTATTGGATCTTTAGTGTTTAAGAAATCAAATTCATTTTGTGTTAGTAATCCTATGTCTAGGGCTAAATTTAGAAGGTCGTTTAGTTTTTGATGGGATTTATCCTGAGTTTTTTGTATGTAGTTTGATCTTGTAGTAATCTATATGATTTCTCTAGGTAATAGGAGGTGTCCATGAGCACAATTCCTCTGCCCTTGTCCGCGGGCTTTATTGTGACATCTTTATTGTTTTTTAAATCTTTTATTATTTTTAATTCTTTTTGGGACACATTCCAATTTATGTATTTTGTTTGATCAATTTCTTCCACATCTTGTTTGACCATTTTTTCAAAGAGTTTGGATAAAAGTTTGAAGTAGCTTTAAAATTTGTGTGTGTTTGTATCTTTGTTCATTATCTTTAAGGATCTTATTTTCCATAGGGTTTTTGATGAAGTATCTTTTTAGAGTGAGTTTACGGATGAATTGATTTATGTTTATAAGTGTTTCAAACTTATCTAATTTGCACGAAGGTGCAAAGGAAAGGTCTTTATTTAACACAGATTCTTGTAAGGGATCTAGGGGATATTTACTAATGTTAAATACTCCAGTATGTTTTATTTGTCTTTTTGGGGTTTTGTCTGGGTTGTCTTCTATTCCCCCTACCTCTAGTCCTCTTTTGCTTCTTAGATTTCTTTGTGGTAAGGTGTGATAAGTGTTGTTTTTTGATGTTCCTTCCCCTAAAGGGGATAATTGAAACTATTCTAACCTAGATTGGAGAGTGCCAACTAGAAATAGATTTCAACCCCTAGAACAAGGAAACATTGATTCCCCTGTCCTTCATCAAACACATCAGAGTATTCTTTTTAGAGAATGCCCTTTTAGGGGAAGGAACATCAAAAAACAAAACTTATCCCACCTAACCACAAAGAAATCTAAGAAGCAAAAGAGGACTAGAGGTAGGGGGAATAGAAGACAACCCAGACAAAACCCCAAAAAGACAGAAATAAAACATACTGGAGTATTTAACTTCAGTAAATATCCCCTAGATCCCTTACAAGAATCTTTGTTAAATAAAGGCCTTTCCTTTGCACCTTCGTGCAAATTAAATAAGTTTGAAACACTTAAACATAAATCAATTCATCCGTAAACTCACTCTAAAAAGAACACCAAGAAATGAAAGTCTTCCAAACTCGATAATAAATCTTTCTAGAGACAGATTTACAAACCTGTAACATAGTATTAATCCCCGAGTCAGAGAAACCCCTATGATTAAGAATCAAACGTTCAATCTCCATATCTTCAAATTAAATGATTTGAGATCCTGATGGAAAAATGGGCCTTGAGATAAAAGGTCTGGTCTTAACGGAAATGTCCAAGGTTGGCAACTGGCCATCCGAATGAGATCCGCATACCAAAACCTGTGAGGCCATGCTGGAACCACCAGCAGTACAAACGAACGCTCCATTAGAATGTTTGAAGAACTAGAGGCGGAAGATATAGACAGAATGATAATTCCAAGGAAGTGTCAAAGCATACGCTACTTCCGCCTGAGGATCCCCGGACCTGAAATAGGCCCCTGGGAAATTCCTTGTTAAGACGAGAGGCCAACAGATCTATTTCTGGAAGCCCTCACATCTGAAAAATTGAAAAACATATCTGGGTAAAGACCATTCTCCCGGATGTAAAGCTTGATTAACAGAGATAATCCGCTTCCCAAATGTCTATACCTGGGAAAAGGACCCCAGAATTTAGATAGGAGCTGGATTTAGCCCAAGCAAATATCCGAGATACTTTGTCACAGTCTAAAGACTGATAGTCACACCCTGATGATTGACATACACCACAGATGTGATAATGTCTGAAAAAAACAATAAAC
Source organism: Bombina bombina (assembly GCF_027579735.1). NCBI lineage: Eukaryota > Metazoa > Chordata > Amphibia > Anura > Bombinatoridae > Bombina > Bombina bombina. Next base: position 498,924,462 of record NC_069504.1, read on the forward strand.
GTCTCTTCTTCAAAAGAAACCAACTGAAGAACTCTGGGAATGCACGGAGTTCCAAAATATCAAATGGTAATCTCGCCTCCTGAGATTTCCAAACCCCTTGTGCTGACAGAGAACCTCAGACAGACTCCCAACCTAAAAGACTCGCCTCTATAGAGATCATGGTCCAGGTTGAAAGAATCGAAGAGACCTGTAAAACTAAATGATGGTGATCTTAACCACCAAATCAAAGATAGATAAACATAGAATTCGAAGATTTAAAAAGTGAAATCCTAGAATCCCTGCACCATTATGCAGCATAAAAAACTGGAAAGGTTTTCTATGAAAATGAGCAAAGGAAAATGAATCCAATGCTGCAGCCATAAGACCTAAATTTCCATGCATATATAGCAACTGAAGGAAATAATAGAGACTGAAGGTACCGACAGACGGAACCCAATAAGAAAAAAATCACTTATCTGTTAGAGACAAAGACAGTGACACAATCTATCTGGAAACCTAAAAAAGGTGACCCTTGTGTGAGGAATCAAGAGCTTTTGATAAAAAGATCCTCTAACCATGTCTTGAAAAAACAAAATTGAATCATATGAGATTCCGTAGTCTCAGAAAATAAAAATAATCTGAATGAAAACAGAAATGAAGATATGCATCTATTGTATCTAATGAAAACAAATAATGCTATCACTGACCAAAGAAAGTCAGAATAGACCATATAAATACCAATCTAAAAGATGGTACATTTATATAATAAAAAGATTTTCTATCTTTGGAACAATGAATAGTTTGAATAAAACCCCAAAACCCAGATCCTAAAAATGGAAATGGAATAAATACCCCAGAAGATTCCAGATCTGAGCAGCGCTTGATCCTCAACAGGTGATCAACCGCACTTCAACATTACCCAAAATATATGGGACTGAAACACCTTAAGGAAAGTGTTAGCCTTACTGGAATAGCTGGAATATAATAGAGAGAAAAAGACTTCTCACAGACGGTTTTACTTCAAATTTTATTTTGTACCCAAAATCTAAGAATTTTGGACCGAATAGAACCAAAAAAACCTTCTAAATAAAAACATGTTACTTGGGTAAGAATTTAGAATTTTGTTCTTTAGTAAGAACAACAAAACTAAAATAAGCTTAAAGTTTTAGTCTAAGAACTTAATCTTGAAGCCCAGAGTAACAGTTAAGAATTGAATCCAATATGAATCAAATAATTGATTATCTTGGAAAAAAAGAAATAAGGATTTTTTAGAAATCACAACATTTCTTCTAGCTAAAAACAGCTAAAGACATAGATTAAACCTCATTTGTGAAAATATTCAATAAAAATGAAGAAACAAATAAAATTATTAGCATGTTAATCCAGTTAAGGGACCAGAACACACCGGACTTGCATAAACAAAAATGCAAGACAACAAGACAAATGCAACAGCACCCAGTCTGAACCTCAAATGAGCAGTAGACTTTGTCCCTTAACAATGCTAAATAATACATAATCTGATACTTGATCTTTAAAGTAAACAGAAAAAATGAAGCAAAAGCAACATCTACCAAATAAATTACAGGTCCAAGAAAAGTACCTGAAAATAAAAAAAATTCCTTAAATAGGATACAACCATTTAAAAAGAAAATAAATACTATTTTGCTATAGAAACAATAGCATAATTTAGCAGGAGTAGAGATAGCCCCATTAAATTGGAGAACCCTCAAAATTGAATTTAACTGCCGGCAAAGAATATAATTTAAAACCTTTGAAGAAAATTGTCAGCCTATTCCATTCCCTAGTATGAAGGAATGGAAAAAAACCTCTGAAGACACAGAAGATAAAATAAGCAGAAATAAAATGTTAGCTAGTTTTGAAAAAGAACTAGTTACCTCAATATCCAAAATAATCAACACCTTTTCAACAAAAAACAAATGTACTCTAATAAAAAATAAAAGAGATTTGTTAGTGTCAATATCTGATGAAGAAAAAGTTCTGAAAGAGAAAAAACATCATCAGAGAAGGATAATTCAGTATGTTGTTGGTCATTTGAAACTTCATAAAAAAGAAGTTTGAAAAAGACCTAAAATTTTTTTAATAGAAGGCGCAAAGTCAGACAAAGCCTTAACCTAGAATCAGAAAAATATTCTTATAAATTTTCTAAGTATATCTTGTACATAAGATGTAAAAAGAAAAGCAATACATAAAGCATAAATACTAATGGATTCTGCATGTAAAAGTTTATCATGATAACTTATTACAAACCATAGCTAAAGATAAAGATTCATAACATTTAAAATAAATGAACTTAGCTTTGGTAGGACTTCTTAGTCAACAGGAATCCCTCAGTATGTTCTGATCCAGGAATAATTTATGGAAAAACATAATTTATGCTTACCTGATAAATTCCTTTCTCCTGTAGTGTAGTCAATCCACGGGTCATCATTACTTCTGGGATATTAACTCCTCCCCAACAGGAAGTGCAAGAGGATCACCCAAGCAGAGCTGCTATATAGCTCCTCCCCTCTACGTCACACCCAGTCATTCGACCGAGAACCAAACGAGAAAGGAGAAACTATAGGGTGCAGTGGTGACTGGAGTATAATTTAAAAATTTAGACCTGCCATAAAAAACAGGGCGGGCCGTGGACTGACTACACTACAGGAGAAAACATAATTTATGCTTACCTGATAAATTCCTTTCTCCTGTAGTGTGGTCAGTCCACGGGTCATCATTACTTCTGGGATATTAACTCCTCCCCAACAGGAAGTGCAAGAGGATTCACCCAGCAGAGCTGCCACACAGCTCCTCCCCTCTACGTCACCTCCAGTCATTCGACCAAGGACCAACGAGAAAGGAGAAGCCAAAGGGTGTAGTGGTGACTGGAGTATAATTCAAAAAATTATTACCTGCCATAAAAAAACAGGGCGGGCCGTGGACTGACCACACTACAGGAGAAAGGAATTTATCAGGTAAGCATAAATTTTGTTTCCTCCTGTTAAGTGTGGTCAGTCCACGGATCATTATTACTTCTGGGATACCAATACCAAAGCTAAAGTACACGGATGACGGGAGGGACAGGCAGGCTCTTTATACGGAAGGAACCACTGCCTGAAGAACCTTTCTCCCAAAAACAGCCTCCGAAGAAGCAAAAGTGTCAAATTTGTAAAATTTGGAAAAAGTATGAAGAGAAGACCAAGTTGCAGCCTTGCAAATCTGTTCAACAGAAGCCTCATTCTTAAAGGCCCAAGTGGAAGCCACAGCTCTAGTAGAATGTGCTGTAATTCTTTCAGGAGGCTGCTGTCCAGCAGTCTCATAGGCTAACCGTATTATGCTACGAAGCCAAAAGGAGAGAGAGGTAGCCGAAGCTTTTTGACCTCTCCTCTGACCAGAATAAACGACAAACAGGGAAGACGTTTGTCGAAAATCCTTAGTTGCCTGTAGATAAAATTTCAGGGCACGGACTACATCTAGATTGTGTAGCAGACGTTCCTTCTTCGAAGAAGGATTAGGACACAAAGATGGAACCACAATCTCTTGATTGATATTCCTGTTAGTGACCACCTTAGGTAGGAACCCAGGTTTAGTACGCAGAACTACCTTGTCTGAATGAAAAATCAGATAAGGAGAATCACAATGTAAGGCAGATAACTCAGAGACTCTACGAGCCGAGGAAATCGCCATTAAAAACAGAACTTTCCAAGATAACAGCTTGATATCAATGGAATGAAGGGGTTCAAACGGAACACCCTGTAAAACATTAAGAACTAAGTTCAAACTCCATGGTGGAGCAACAGTTTTAAACACAGGCTTGATCCTAGCTAAAGCCTGACAAAAAGCTTGAACGTCCGGAACTTCTGACAGACGTTTGTGTAAAAGAATGGACAGAGCTGAAATCTGTCCCTTTAAGGAACTAGCGGATAAACCCTTTTCTAAACCTTCTTGTAGAAAAGACAATATCCTCGGAATCCTAACCTTACTCCATGAGTAACTCTTGGATTCGCACCAATATAAGTATTTGCGCCATATCTTATGGTAAATCTTTCTGGTAACAGGCTTCCTAGCCTGTATTAAGGTATCAATAACTGACTCAGAAAAACCACGTTTTGATAAAATCAAGCGTTCAATTTCCAAGCAGTCAGCTTCAGAGAAATTAGATTTTGATGTTTGAAGGGACCCTGGATCAGAAGGTCCTGTTTCAGAGGTAGAGACCAAGGTGGACAGGATGACATGTCCACTAGATCTGCATACCAAGTCCTGCGTGGCCATGCAGGCGCTATTAGAATCACTGATGCTCTCTCCTGTTTGATTCTGGCAATCAATCGAGGAAGCATCGGGAAGGGTGGAAACACATAAGCCATCCCGAAGGTCCAAGGTGCTGTTAACTGGGGCCAAGCCAGAAGGGCATTGAGAACTGCTCTCAATTCCAGAATGTTTATTGGTAGGAGACTCTCCTCCTGATTCCATTGTCCCTGAGCCTTCAGAGAATTCCAGACAGCGCCCCAACCTAGTAGGCTGGCGTCTGTTGTTACAATTGTCCAGTCCGGCCTGCTGAATGGCATCCCCCTGGACAGATGTGGCCGAGAAAGCCACCATAGAAGAGAATTTCTGGTCTCTTGATCCAGATTCAGAGTAGGGGACAAGTCTGAGTAATCCCCATTCCACTGACTTAGCATGCACAACTGCAGCGGTCTGAGATGTAGGCGTGCAAAGGGTACTATGTCCATTGCCGCTACCATTAAGCCGATCACCTCCATGCATTGAGCTACTGACGGGTGTTGAATGGAATGAAGGACACGGCATGCATTTTGAAGCTTTGTTAACCTGTCTTCTGTCAGATAAATCTTCATTTCTACAGAATCTATAAGAGTCCCCAAGAAGGGAACTCTTGTGAGTGGAAAGAGAGAACTCTTCTTTTCGTTCACCTTCCATCCATGCGACCTTAGAAATGCCAGTACTAACTCTGTATGAGACTTGGCAGTTTGAAAGCTTGAATCTTGTATCAGAATGTCGTCTAGGTACGGAGCTACCGCAATTCCTCGCGGTCTTAGTACCGCCAGAAGAGCACCCAGAACCTTTGTGAAGATTCTCGGAGCCGTAGCCAATCCGAATGGAAGAGCTACAAACTGGTAATGCCTGTCTAGAAAGGCAAACCTTAGATACCGGTAATGATCTTTGTGAATCGGTATGTGAAGGTAAGCATTATTTAAATCCACTGTGGTCATGTACTGACCCTTTTGGATCATGGGTAAAATTGTCCGAATAGTTTCCATTTTGAACGATGGAACTCTTAGGAATTTGTTCAGGATCTTTAAATCCAAGATTGGCCTGAAAGTTCCCTCTTTTTTGGGAACCACAAACAGATTTGAGTAAAACCCTTGTCCTTGTTCCGACCGCGGAACCGGATGGATCACTCCCATTAATAAAAGATCTTGTACGCAGCGTAGAAACGCCTCTTTCTTTATTTGGTTTGTTGACAACCTTGACAGATGAAATCTCCCTCTAGGGGGAGAGAATTTGAAGTCCAGAAGGTATCCCTGAGATATGATCTCTAACGCCCAGGGATCCTGGACATCTCTTGCCCAAGCCTGGGCGAAGAGAGAAAGTCTGCCCCCCACTAGATCCGTTCCCGGATCGGGGGCCCTCGATTCATGCTGTCTTAGGGGCAGCAGCAGGTTTCCTGGCCTGCTTGCCCTTGTTCCAGGACTGGTTAGGTCTCCAGCCTTGTCTGTAGCGAGCAACAGCTCCTTCCTGTTTTGGTGCAGAGGAAGTTGATGCTGCTCCTGCTTTGAAATTACGAAAGGAACGAAAATTAGACTGTCTAGCCTTAGGTTTGGCTCTGTCTTGAGGCAGGGCATGACCTTTACCTCCTGTAATGTCAGCGATAATTTCTTTCAACCCGGGCCCGAATAAGGTCTGCCCTTTGAAAGGTATATTAAGCAATTTAGATTTAGAAGTAACGTCAGCTGACCAGGATTTTAGCCACAGTGCTCTGCGCGCCTGAATGGCGAATCCGGAATTCTTAGCCGTAAGTTTAGTTAAATGTACTACGGCATCTGAAATAAATGAGTTAGCTAACTTAAGGGCTTTAAGCTTGTGTGTAATCTCATCTAATGGAGCTGATTCAAGTGTCTCTTCCAGAGACTCAAACCAAAATGCTGCTGCAGCCGTGACAGGCGCAATGCATGCAAGAGGTTGCAATATAAAACCTTGTTGAACAAACATTTTCTTAAGGTAACCCTCTAACTTTTTATCCATTGGATCTGAAAAGGCACAGCTATCCTCCACCGGGATAGTGGTACGCTTAGCTAAAGTAGAAACTGCTCCCTCCACCTTAGGGACCGTTTGCCATAAGTCCCGTGTGGTGGCGTCTATTGGAAACATCTTTCTAAATATCGGAGGGGGTGAGAACGGCACACCGGGTCTATCCCACTCCTTAGTAACAATTTCAGTAAGTCTCTTAGGTATAGGAAAAACGTCAGTACTCGCCGGTACCGCAAAATATTTATCCAACCTACACATTTTCTCTGGTATTGCAACTGTGTTACAATCATTCAGAGCCGCTAACACCTCCCCTAGTAATACACAGAGGTTTTCCAGCTTAAATTTAAAATTTGAAATATCTGAATCCAGTTTGTTTGGATCAGAACCGTCACCTGCAGAATGAAGCTCTCCGTCCTCATGTTCTGCAAATTGTGACGCAGTGTCTGACATGGCCCTAATATTATCAGCGCACTCTGTTCTCACCCCAGAGTGATCACGCTTACCTCTTAGTTCTGGTAATTTAGCCAAAACTTCAGTCATAACAGTAGCCATATCCTGTAATGTGATTTGTAATGGCCGCCCAGATGTACTCGGCGCTACAATATCACGCACCTCCCGAGCGGGAGATGCAGGTACTGACACGTGAGGCGAGTTAGTCGGCATAACTCTCCCCTCGTTGTTTGGTGAAATATGTTCAATTTGTACAGATTGACTTTTATTTAAAGTAGCATCAATGCAGTTAGTACATAAATTTCTATTGGGCTCCACTTTGGCTTTAGCACATATAGCACAGATATCTTCCTCTGAATCAGACATGTTTAACACACTAGCAAATAAACTAGCAACTTGGAAATACTTTTCAAGTAATTTACTATAATATGAAAACGTACTGTGCCTATAAGAAGCACAGAAAAAGATATGACAGTTGAAAATTAATAAACTGAAAAGTTATAGCATCAAATCTTTGTAAAAAACACAATTTTAGCAAAGGATTGCTCCCATTAGCAAAGGATAACTAAGCCTGATAGCAGAAAAAAAAAATACAGAAATAAACGTTTTTTTTATCACAGTCAACTACAATCTCACAGCTCTGATGTGAGTGATTACCTCCCTCAAAACAAGTTTTGAAGACCCCTGAGTTCTGTAGAGATGAACCGGATCATGCAGGGAAGACAATAAACTTCTGACTGAATTTTTTGATGGGTAGCAAAAGCGCCAAAAAAGGCCCCTCCCCCTCACACATAACAGTGAGAGAGATCAGTAAACTGTCATAAATTAAATAAAACGACTGCCAAGTGGAAAAAAATAGTGCCCAAAACATTTTTTCACCCAGTACCTCAGAAAATTAAACGATTTTACATGCCAGCAAAAAACGTTTAACATTAATAAATTAAGTGTTATTAAAAAGCCTGTTGCTAGTCCCTGCAAATTAGGCTAAAGTTTTATGCATACAGTATAATTCCAGTGAAGTGCCATTCCCCAGAATACTGAAGTGTAAAATATACATACATGACAGCCTGATACCAGTTGCTGCTACTGCATTTAAGGCTGAGTTTACATTATATCGGTATGGCAGAATTTTCTCATCAATTCCATTGTCAGAAAATAATAAGCTGCTACATACCTCTTTGCAGATTAATCTGCCCGCTGTCCCCTGATCTGAAGTTTACCTCTCCTCAGATGGTCGAGAAACAGCAATATGATCTTAACTACGCCGGCTAAAATCATAGAAAAAACTCAGGTAGATTCTTCTTCAAATTCTACCAGAGAAGGAATAACACACTCCGGTGCTATTATAAAATAACAAACTTTTGATTGAAGGTATGAAACTAAGTATAATCACCACAGTCCTCTCACACATCCTATCTATTCGTTGGGTGCAAGAGAATGACTGGAGGTGACGTAGAGGGGAGGAGCTGTGTGGCAGCTCTGCTGGGTGAATCCTCTTGCACTTCCTGTTGGGGAGGAGTTAATATCCCAGAAGTAATGATGACCCGTGGACTGACCACACTTAACAGGAGAAATTATGTTTTCTCCTGTTAAGTGTAGTCAGTCCACGGGTCATCATTACTTCTGGGATACCAATACCAAAGCTAAAGTACACGGATGACGGGAGGGACAGGCAGGATCTTTATACGGAAGGAACCACTGCCTGAAGAACCTTTCTCCCAAAAACAGCCTCCGAAGAAGCAAAAGTGTCAAATTTGTAAAATTTGGAAAAAGTATGAAGAGAAGACCAAGTTGCAGCCTTGCAAATCTGTTCAACAGAAGCCTCATTCTTAAAGGCCCAAGTGGAAGCCACAGCTCTAGTAGAATGAGCTGTAATTCTTTCAGGAGGCTGCTGTCCAGCAGTCTCATAGGCTAAACGTATTATGCTACGAAGCCAAAAGGAGAGAGAGGTAGCAGAAGCTTTTTGACCTCTCCTCTGTCCAGAATAAACGACAAACAGGGAAGAAGTTTGGCGAAAATCTTTAGTTGCCTGTAAATAAAATTTCAGGGCACGGACTACATCTAGATTGTGCAGAAGTCGTTCCTTCTTTGAAGAAGGGTTAGGACACAATGATGGAACAACAATCTCTTGATTCATATTCTTGTTAGTGACAACCTTAGGTAAGAACCCAGGTTTAGTACGCAGAACTACCTTATCTGAATGAAAAATCAGATACGGAGAATCACAATGTAAGGCTGATAACTCAGAGACTCTACGAGCCGAGGAAATAGCCATTAAAAACAGAACTTTCCAAGATAACAATTTAATATCAATGGAATGAAGGGGTTCAAACGGAACACCCTGTAAAACGTTAAGAACTAAATTTAAGCTCCATGGTGGAGCAACAGTTTTAAACACAGGCTTAATCCTGGCCAAAGCCTGGCAAAAAGCCTGAACGTCTGGAACTTCTGACAGACGCTTGTGTAAAAGAATGGACAGAGCTGAGATCTGTCCCTTTAAGGAACTAGCAGATAAACTCTTTTCTAAACCCTCTTGTAGAAAAGACAATATCCTAGGAATCCTAACCTTACTCCATGAGTAACTCTTGGATTCGCACCAATGTAAGTATTTACGCCATATTTTATGGTAAATCTTTCTGGTAACAGGTTTCCTAGCCTGTATTAAGGTATCAATTACTGACTCCGAAAATCCACGCTTTGATAAAATCAAGCGTTCAATTTCCAAGCAGTCAGCTTCAGAGAAATTAGATTTTGATGTTTGAAAGGACCCTGAATTAGAAGGTCCTGTCTCAGAGGCAGAGACCAAGGTGGACAGGATGACATGTCCACTAGATCTGCATACCAGGTCCTGCGTGGCCACGCAGGCGCTATTAGAATCACCGATGCTCTCTCCTGTTTGATCCTGGCAATCAATCGAGGAAGCATCGGGAAGGGTGGAAACACATAAGCCATCCCGAAGGTCCAAGGTGCTGTCAAAGCATCTACCAGGACCGCTCCCGGGTCCCTGGACCTGGACCCGTAACAAGGAAGCTTGGCGTTCTGGCGAGACGCCATGAGATCTATCTCTGGTTTGCCCCAAAGTCGAAGTATTTGGGCAAAGACCTCCGGATGAAGTTCCCACTCCCCCGGATGAAAAGTCTGACGACTTAGGTAATCCGCCTCCCAGTTCTCCACTCCAGGAATGTGGATCGCTGACAGGTGGCAAGAGTGAGACTCTGCCCAGCGAATTATCTTTGATACTTCCATCATCATCGCTAGGGAGCTTCTTGTCCCTCCTTGATGGTTGATGTAAGCTACAGTCGTGATGTTGTCCGACTGAAACCTGATGAACCCCCGAGTTGTTAACTGAGGCCAAGCCAGAAGGGCATTGAGAACTGCTCTCAATTCCAGAATGTTTATTGGAAGGAGACTCTCCTCCTGAGTCCATGATCCCTGAGCCTTCAGGGAATTCCAGACAGCGCCCCAACCTAGTAGGCTGGCGTCTGTTGTTACAATTGTCCAATCTGGTCTGCTGAATGGCATCCCCCTGGACAGATGTGGCCGAGAAAGCCACCATAGAAGAGAATTTCTGGTCTCTTGATCCAGATTCAGAGTAGGGGACAAATCTGAGTAATCCCCATTCCACTGACTTAGCATGCACAATTGCAGTGGTCTGAGATGTAGGCGTGCAAAGGGTACTATGTCCATTGCCGCTACCATTAAGCCGATTACCTCCATGCATTGAGCCACTGACAGGTGTTGAATGGAATGAAGGACACGGCAAGCATTTTGAAGCTTTATTAACCTGCCTTCTGTCAGGTAGATCTTCATTTCTACAGAATCTATAAGAGTCCCCAAGAAGGGAACTCTTGTGAGTGGAAAGAGAGAACTCTTCTTTTCGTTCACCTTCCACCCATGCGACCTTAGAAATGCCAGTACTAACTCTGTATGAGACTTGGCAGTTTGAAAGCTTGAAGCTTGTATCAGAATGTCGTCTAGGTACGGAGCTACCGAAATTCCTCGCGGTCTTAGTACCGCCAGAAGAGCGCCCAGAACCTTTGTGAAGATTCTTGGAGCCGTAGCCAATCCGAATGGAAGAGCTACAAACTGGTAATGCCTGTCTAGGAAGGCAAACCTTAGATACCGGTAATGATCTTTGTGAATCGGTATGTGAAGGTAAGCGTCCTTTAAATCCACTGTGGTCATGTACTGACCCTTTTGGATCATGGGTAAGATTGTCCGGATAGTTTCCATTTTGAACGATGGAACTCTTAGGAATTTGTTTAAGATCTTTAAATCCAAGATTGGTCTGAAGGTTCCTTCTTTCTTGGGAACCACAAACAGATTTGAGTAAAACCCCTGTCCGTGCTCCGACCGCGGAACCGGGTGGATCACTCCCATTATCAAAAGATCTTGTACACAGCGTAGAAACGCCTCTTTCTGTATTTGGTTTGTTGACAACCTTGAAAGATGAAATCTCCCTTTTGGGGGAGAGGTTTTGAAGTCCAGAAGATATCCCTGAGATATGATCTCTAACGCCCAGGGATCCTGGATATCTCTTGCCCAAGCCTGGGTGAAGAGAGAAAGTCTGCCCCCCACTAGATCCGTTCCCGGATCGGGGGCCCTCAATTCATGCTGTCTTAGGGGCAGCAGCAGGTTTTCTGGCCTGCTTGCCCTTGTTCCAGGACTGGTTAGGTTTCCAGCCTTGTCTGTAGCGAGCAACAGCTCCTTCCTGTTTTGGTGCAGAGGAAGTTGATGCTGCTCCTGCCTTGAAGTTACGAAAGGCACGAAAATTAGACTGTCTAGCCCTAGGTTTGGCTCTGTCTTGAGGCAGGGCATGGCCTTTACCTCCTGTAATGTCAGCAATAATTTCTTTCAAACCGGGCCCGAATAAGGTCTGCCCTTTGAAAGGTATGTTAAGTAATTTAGATTTAGAAGTAACATCAGCTGACCAGGATTTTAGCCACAGTGCTCTACGTGCCTGAATGGCGAATCCGGAATTCTTAGCAGTAAGTTTAGTTAAATGTACTACGGCATCTGAAATAAATGAATTAGCTAGCTTAAGGGTTTTAAGCTTATTTGAAATCTCATCTATAGTTATTGAGTCAAGAGTCTCTTCCAGAGACTCGGACCAAAATGCGGCCGCAGCCGTGACAGGCGCAATACATGCAAGGGGTTGCAATATAAAACCTTGTTGAACAAACATTTTCTTAAGGTAACCCTCTAATTTTTTATCCATTGGATCTGAAAAGGCACAGCTATCCTCCACCGGGATAGTGGTACGCTTAGCCAGAGTAGAAACCGCTCCCTCCACCTTAGGGAACATCTGCCATAAGTCCCGTGTGGTGGCGTCTATTGGAAACATTTTTCTAAATACAGGAGGGGGGGAAAAGGGTAAACCGGGCCTATCCCACTCCTTAGTAATTATCTCTGTAAGCCTCTTAGGTACAGGAAATACATCAGTACTCGCTGGTACTGCATAGTATCTATCCAGCCTACATAATTTCTCTGGGATTGCAACGGTGTTACAATCATTCAGAGCCGCTAATACCTCCCCTAGCAGTACACGGAGGTTTTCTAGTTTAAACTTAAAGTTTGAAATGTCTGAATCCACTCTATTTGGATCAGATCCGTCACCTGCAGATTGAAGCTCTCCGTCCTCATGTTCTGCAAATTGTGACGCAGTATCTGACATGGCCCTAATATTATCAGCGCACTCTGTTCTCACCCCAGAGTGATCTCGCTTACCTCTAAGTTCTGGTAATTTAGACAAAACTTCAGTCATAACATTAGCCATGTCCTGTAGAGTGATTTGTAATGGTCGCCCTGAAGTACTCGGCGTTACAATATCACGCACCTCCCGAGCGGGAGATGCAGGTACTGACACGTGAGGCAAGTTAGTCGGCATAACTTCCCCCTCGTTGTTTGGTGAATGATGTTCAATTTGTACAGATTGACTTTTATTTAAAGTAGCATCAATGCAATTAGTACATAAATTTCTATTGGGCTCCACCTTGGCTTTTGCACATATAGCACAGAGATATTCCTCTGAGTCAGACATGTTTAACAAACTAGCAATTAAACTAGCAAGCTTGGAAATACTTTTCAACTCAATTTACAAGTAATATGAAAAACGCACTGTGCCTTTAAGAAGCACAGAAAAAAACTATGACAGTTGAACAATGAACCGGAGAAATTAGAAAAACCAAATTTTTCCCGGTAAAGGCATAAATTTAGCAAAGGATTGCCCCCATTAGCAATGGATAACTAACCCTTAATAGCAGAAAAAAATGTACAAAATAACAAAATTTATGCTTACCTGATAAATTCATTTCTCCTGTAGTGTGGTCAGTCCACGGGTCATCATTACTTCTGGGATATTATCTCCTCCCCTACAGGAAGTGCAAGAGGATTCACCCAGCAGAGCTGCTATATAGCTCCTCCCCTCTACGTCACCTCCAGTCATTCGACCAAAGGACCAACGAGAAAGGAGAAGCCCAAGGGTGTAGTGGTGACTGGAGTATAATCCAAAAAATTTTTTAGCCTGCCATAAAAAACAGGGCGGGCCGTGGACTGACCACACTACAGGAGAAATTAATTTATCAGGTAAGCATAAATTTTGTTTTCTCCTGTTAAGTGTGGTCAGTCCACGGGTCATCATTACTTCTGGGATACCAATACCAAAGCAAAAGTACACGGATGACGGGAGGGACAGGCAGGCTCTTTATACGGAGGGAACCACTGCCTGAAGAACCTTTCTCCCAAAAACAGCCTCCGAAGAAGCAAAAGTGTCAAATTTGTAAAATTTGGAGAAAGTATGAAGAGAAGACCAAGTTGCAGCCTTGCAAATCTGTTCAACAGAAGCCTCATTCTTAAAGGCCCAAGTGGAAGCCACAGCTCTAGTAGAATGAGCTGTAATTCTTTCAGGAGGCTGCTGTCCAGCAGTCTCATAGGCTAATCGTATTATGCTACGAAGCCAAAAAGAGAGAGAGGTAGCCGAAGCTTTTTGACCTCTCCTCTGGCCAGAATAAACGACAAACAGGGAAGACGTTTGACGAAAATCCTTAGTTGCCTGTAGATAAAATTTCAGGGCACGGACTACATCTAGATTGTGTAGCAGACGTTCCTTCTTCGAGGAAGGATTAGGACACAAAGATGGAACAACAATCTCTTGATTGATATTCCTGTTAGTGACCACCTTAGGTAGGAACCCAGGTTTAGTACGCAGAACTACCTTGTCTGAATGAAAAATCAGATAAGGAGAATCACAATGTAAGGCAGATAACTCAGAGACTCTTCGAGCCGAAGAAATAGCCATTAAAAACAGAACTTTCCAAGATAACAACTTGATATCAATGGAATGAAGGGGTTCAAACGGAACACCCTGTAAAACATTAAGAACTAAGTTCAAACTCCATGGCGGAGCAACAGTTTTAAACACAGGCTTGATCCTAGCTAAAGCCTGACAAAAAGCTTGAACGTCCGGAACTTCTGACAGACGTTTGTGTAAAAGAATGGACAGAGCTGAAATCTGTCCCTTTAAGGAACTAGCGGATAAACCCTTTTCTAAACCTTCTTGTAGAAAAGACAATATCCTTGGAATCCTAACCTTACTCCATGAGTAACTCTTGGATTCGCACCAATATAAGTATTTACGCCATATTTTATGGTAAATCCTTCTGGTAACAGGCTTCCTAGCCTGTATTAAGGTATCAATAACTGGCTCAGAAAACCAACGTTTTGATAAAATCAAGCGTTCAATTTCCAAGCAGTCAGCTTCAGAGAAGTTAGATTTTGATGTTTGAATGGACCCTGGATCAGAAGGTCCTGTTTCAGAGGTAGAGACCAAGGCGGACAGGATGACATGTCCACTAGATCTGCATACCAAGTCCTGCGTGGCCATGCAGGTGCTATTAGAATCACTGATGCTCTCTCCTGTTTGATTCTGGCAATCAATCGAGGAAGCATCGGGAAGGGTGGAAACACATAAGCCATCCCGAAGGTCCAAGGTGCTGTCAGAGCATCTATCAGAACCGCTCCCGGATCCCTGGATCTGGACCCGTAGCGAGGAAGCTTGGCGTTCTGACGAGACGCCATGAGATCTATCTCTGGTTTGCCCCAACGTCGAAGTATTTGGGCAAAGACCTCCGGATGAAGTTCCCACTCCCCCGGATGAAAAGTCTGACGACTTAAGAAATCCGCCTCCCAGTTCTCCACTCCCGGGATGTGGATTGCAGACAGGTGGCAAGAGTGAGACTCTGCCCAGCGAATTATCTTTGATACTTCCATCATTGCTAGGGAGCTTCTTGTCCCTCCCTGATGGTTGATGTAAGCTACAGTCGTGATGTTGTCCGACTGAAACCTGATGAACCCCCGAGTTGTTAACTGGGGCCAAGCCAGAAGGGCATTGAGAACTGCTCTCAATTCCAGAATGTTTATTGGAAGGAGACTCTCCTCCTGATTCCATAGTCCCTGAGCCTTCAGAGAATTCCAGACAGCGCCCCAACCTAGTAGGCTGGCGTCTGTTGTTACAATTGTCCAGTCTGGCCTGCTGAATGGCATCCCCCTGGACAGATGTGGCCGATAAAGCCACCATAGAAGAGAATTTCTGGTCTCTTGATTCAGATTCAGAGTGGGGGACAAATCTGAGTAATCCCCATTCCACTGACTTAGCATGCACAATTGCAGCGGTCTGAGATGTAGGCGTGCAAAGGGGACTATGTCCATTGCCGCTACCATTAATCCGATCACCTCCATGCATTGAGCTACTGACGGGTGTTGAATGGAATGAAGGACACGGCATGCATTCTGAAGCTTTGTTAACCTGTCTTCTGTCAGGTAAATCTTCATTTCTACAGAATCTATCAGAGTCCCCAAGAAGGGAACTCTTGTGAGTGGAAAGAGAGAACTCTTCTTTTCGTTCACCTTCCATCCATGCGACCTTAGAAATGCCAGTACTAACTCTGTATGAGACTTGGCAGTTTGAAAGCTTGAAGCTTGTATCAGAATGTCGTCTAGGTACGGAGCTACCGAAATTCCTCGCGGTCTTAGTACCGCCAGAAGAGCACCCAGAACCTTTGTGAAGATTCTTGGAGCCGTAGCCAATCCGAATGGAAGAGCTACAAACTGGTAATGCCTGTCTAGAAAGGCAAACCTTAGATACCGGTAATGATTTCTGTGAATCGGTATGTGAAGGTAAGCATCCTTTAAATCCACTGTGGTCATGTACTGACCCTCTTGGATCATGGGCAAAATTGTTCGAATAGTTTCCATCTTGAACGATGGAACTCTTAGGAATTTGTTTAGGATCTTTAAATCCAAGATTGGCCTGAAAGTTCCCTCTTTCTTGGGAACTACAAACAGATTTGAGTAAAACCCTTGTCCTTGTTACGACCGCGGAACTGGATGGATCACTCCCATTAATAAAAGATCTTGTACGCAGCGTAGAAACGCTTCCTTCTTTGTTTGGTTTGTTGACAACCTTGACAGATGAAATCTCCCTCTAGGGGGAGAGGATTTGAAGTCCAGAAGGTATCCCTGAGATATGATCTCTAACGCCCAGGGATCCTGAACATCTCTTGCCCAAGCCTGGGCGAAGAGAGAAAGTCTGCCCCCCACTAGATCCGGTCCCGGATCGGGGGCCCTCGATTCATGGTGTCTTAGGGGCAGCAGCAGGTTTCCTGGCCTGCTTGCCCTTGTTCCAGGACTGGTTAGGTCTCCAGCCTTGTCTGTAGCGAGCAACAGCTCCTTCCTGTTTTGGTGCAGAGGAAGTTGATGCTGCTCCTGCTTTGAAATTACGAAAGGAACGAAAATTAGACTGTCTAGCCTTAGGTTTGGCTTTGTCCTGAGGCAGGGCATGGCCTTTACCTCCTGTAATGTCAGCGATAATCTCTTTCAACCCGGGCCCGAATAAGGTCTGCCCTTTGAAAGGTATATTAAGCAATTTAGATTTAGAAGTAACATCAGCTGACCAGGATTTTAGCCACAGTGCTCTGCGTGCCTGAATGGCGAATCCGGAATTCTTAGCCGTAAGTTTAGTTAAATGTACTACGGCATCTGAAATAAATGAGTTAGCTAACTTAAGGGCTTTAAGTTTGTGTGTAATCTCATCTAGTGTAGATGATTCAAGTGTCTCTTCCAGAGACTCAAACCAAAATGCTGCTGCAGCCGTGACAGGCGCAATACATGCAAGAGGTTGCAATATAAAACCTTGTTGAACAAACATTTTCTTAAGGTAACCCTCTAATTTTTTATCCATTGGATCTGAAAAAGCACAACTATCCTCCACCGGGATAGTGGTACGCTTAGCTAAAGTAGAAACTGCTCCCTCCACCTTAGGGACCGTTTGCCATAAGTCCCGTGTGGTAGCGTCTATTGGAAACATTTTTCTAAATATCGGAGGGGGTGAGAACGGCACACCGGGTCTATCCCACTCCTTAGTAACAATTTCAGTAAGTCTCTTAGGTATAGGAAAAACATCAGTACTCGCCGGTACCGCAAAATATCTATCCAACCTACACATTTTCTCTGGTATTGCAACTGTGTTACAATCATTCAGAGCCGCTAATACCTCCCCTAGTAATACACGGAGGTTTTCCAGCTTAAATTTAAAATTTGAAATATCTGAATCCAGTCTGTTTGGATCAGAACCGTCACCCACAGAATGAAGCTCTCCGTCCTCATGTTCTGCCACCTGTGACGCAGTGTCTGACATGGCCCTAATATTATCAGCGCACTCTGTTCTCACCCCAGAGTGATCACGCTTACCTCTCAGTTCTGGTAATTTAGCCAAAACTTCAGTCATAACAGTAGCCATATCCTGTAATGTGATTTGTAATGGCCGCCCAGATGTACTCGGCGCTACAATATCACGCACCTCCCGAGCGGGAGATGCAGGTACTGACACGTGAGGCGAGTTAGTCGGCATAACTCTCCCCTCGTTGTTTGGTGAAATATGTTCAATTTGTACAGATTGACTTTTATTTAAAGTAGCATCAATACAGTTAGTACATAAATTTCTATTGGGCTCCACTTTGGCATTAGCACATATAGCACATGTATCTTCCTCTGAATCAGACATGTTTAACACACTAGCAATTAACTAGCAACTTGGAAATGCTTTTCAAGTAATTTACAATAATATGAAAACGAACTGTGCCTATAAGAAGCACAGAAAAAATTATGACAGTTGAAATAAATAATTATAGCATCAAATCTTTGTAAGAAATATACAATTTTAGCAAAGGATTGTTCCCATTAGCAAAGGATAACTAACCCTGACAGCAGAAAAAATACACAAATAAACGTTTTTATATCACAGTCAACTACAATCTTCCCAGCTCTGCTGTGAATGATTACCTCCCTCAAAACAAGATTTGAAGATCCCTGAGTTCTGTAGAGATGAACCGGATCATGCAGGAAGAAAATGAACCTCTGACTGAGTTTTTTAATGCGTAGTAAAAGCGCCAAAAATGGCCCCTCCCCCTCACACATAACAGTGAGAGAGATCAGTAAACTGTTTAAATTTAAACAAAACTATTGCCAAGTGGAAAAAACAGTGCCCAAAACATTTTTTCACCCAGTACCTCAGAGAAATAAACGATTTTACATGCCAGCAAATAAATTAATTGTTATTTAAAAACCTATTGCAAGTCCCTGCAAATTAGGTTAAGTCTATGCATACAGTATAAATCCAGTGAAGTACCATTCCCCAGAATACTGAAGTGTAAAATATACATACATGACAGCCTGATACCAGATACATCTACTGTATTTAAGGCTGAGTTTACATTATAACGGTATGGCAGGATTTTCTCATCAATTCCATGTCAGAAAATAATAAACTGCTACATACCTCTTTGCAGATTAATCTGCCCGCTGTCCCCTGATCTGAAGTTTACCTCTCCTCAGATGGCCGAGAAACAGCAATATGATCTTAACTACTCCGGCTAAAATCATAGAAAAAACTCAGGTAGATTCTTCTTCAAATTCTACCAGAGAATGAATAACACACTCCGGTGCTATTATAAAATAACAAACTTTTGATTGAAGGTAATAAACTAATTAAAATCACCACAGTCCTCTCACACATCCTATCTATTCGTTGGGTGCAAGAGAATGACTGGAGGTGACGTAGAGGGGAGGAGCTATATAGCAGCTCTGCTGGGTGAATCCTCTTGCACTTCCTGTAGGGGAGGAGATAATATCCCAGAAGTAATGATGACCCGTGGACTGACCACACTTAACAGGAGAAATAAACGTTTTTTATCACAGTCAAAGCACAATCTCACAGGTCTGCTGTGAGTGATTACCTCCCTCAAAATAATTTTTGAAGACCCTTGAGCTCTGTAGAGACGATCCGGATCATGCAGGGAGAGAAACAGACTTTTGACTGAATTTCTGATGCGTAGCAAAAGCGCCAAAATAGGCCCCTCCCCCTCACACACAGCAGTGAGGGAAGTTCAGTAAACTGTCTTAAATTAAAATAAACGACAGCCAAGTGGAAAAACAGTGCCCAAAACAATTTTTCACCCAGTACCTCAGATAATTAAACGATTTAACATGCCAGCAAAACGTTTAAAATCAAATAACATGAAATGTCATTAAACAGCCTGTTGCTAGACGTTCCCACTGCAAGTTAGGCTAAAAGTTATATGCATATAGTATTATCCCAGTGAAGTGCCATTCCCCAGAATACTGAAGTGTAAACATATATACATAACAGCCTGATACCAGTTGCTACTACTGCATTTAAGGCTGAACTTACATTATATCGGTATTGGCAGTATTTTCTCAGTCAATTCCATTCCTCAGAAAATAATATACTGCAACATACCTCTTTGCAGGTGAACCTGCCCGCTGTCCCCTGATCTGAAGTTTACCTCACTCCTCAGAATGGCCGAGAACAGCAAAATGAATCTTAGCTACGCCGGCTAAAATCATCCAAAAACTCAGGTAGATTCTTCTTCAAATTCTACCTGAGAAGGAACAACACACTCCGGTGCGGTTTTAAAATAACAAACTTTTGATTGAAGATATAAAAACTAAGTATAATCACCACAGTCCTCTCACACATCCTATCTATTAGTTGGGTGCAAGAGAATGACTGGGTGTGACGTAGAGGGGAGGAGCTATATAGCAGCTCTGCTTGGGTGATCCTCTTGCACTTCCTGTTGGGGAGGAGTTAATATCCCAGAAGTAATGATGACCCGTGGACTGACTACACTTAACAGGAGAAATCTTGCAATATGTAATAGAAAAAAACAACATATAAAGCAAAATTATCAAATTCCTTAAATGACAGTTTCAGGAATGGGGAAAAATGCAAAACAAACAAGCCTCTAGCAACCAGAAGCAACAAAAAAGTTAAACTTAAATAATGTGAAAAAAAGTGGCGCCAAGTATGGCGCCCACATTTTTTGGCGCCAAGTATGACGCCCACATCTTTTGGCGCAAAGTATGACGCCCACATCTTTTGGCGCCAAGTATGACGCCCACACTTTTTGGCGCAAAAAAAACCGTCTAACACACATGCGTCAAAAATGACGCAACCACGTGTAAACTTCCGGCGTCAACTATGGCGCCGGAAATGACAATTTTGCACCAAAAAAGTTCGCGCCAAGAATGACGCAATAAATTGAAGCATTTTCTGCCCCCGCGAGCCTAACAGCCCGCAAGGAAAAAAGTCAATTAGAAAATTTCTTTAAGGTAAGAAAAAATATTTTATTCATATGCATTTTCCCAAATAATGAAACTGACAGTCTGAAAGAAGGAATACTGATTATCCTGAATCATGGCAAATATAAGTTTAAAGACATATATTTAGAACTTTACGTATAAAGTGCCCAACCATAGCTTAGAGTGTCACAAAAAAACATAATTTATGCTTACCTGATAAATTTATTTCTCTTGTAGTGTGTTCAGTCCACGGGTCATCCATTACTTATGGGATATATTCTCCTTCCCAACAGGAAGTTGCAAGAGGATCACCCAAGCAGAGCTGCTATATAGCTCCTCCCCTCACATGTCATATCCAGTCATTCGACCGAAACAAGACGAGAAAGGAGAAACTATAGGGTGCAGTGGTGACTGGAGTTATAATTTAAAATTTAGAACCTGCCTCAAAAAGACAGGGCGGGCCGTGGACGCCTCTTGGCGCAAAGTATGACGCCCACATCTTTTGGCGCCAAGTAGACGCCCACACTTTTTGGCGCAAAAAAAAACCGTCTAACACACATGCGTCAAAAATGACGCAAACCACGTGTAAACTTCCGGCGTCAACTATGGCGCCGGAAATGACAATTTTGCACCAAAAAAGTTCGCGCCAAGAATGACGCAATAAATTGAAGCATTTTCTGCCCCCGCGAGCCTAACAGCCCGCAAGGAAAAAAGTCAATTAGAAAATTTCTTTAAGGTAAGAAAAAATATTTTATTCATATGCATTTTCCCAAATAATGAAACTGACAGTCTGAAAGAAGGAATACTGATTATCCTGAATCATGGCAAATATAAGTTTAAAGACATATATTTAGAACTTTACGTATAAAGTGCCCAACCATAGCTTAGAGTGTCACAAAAAAACATAATTTATGCTTACCTGATAAATTTATTTCTCTTGTAGTGTGTTCAGTCCACGGGTCATCCATTACTTATGGGATATATTCTCCTTCCCAACAGGAAGTTGCAAGAGGATCACCCAAGCAGAGCTGCTATATAGCTCCTCCCCTCACATGTCATATCCAGTCATTCGACCGAAACAAGACGAGAAAGGAGAAACTATAGGGTGCAGTGGTGACTGGAGTTATAATTTAAAATTTAGAACCTGCCTCAAAAAGACAGGGCGGGCCGTGGACTGAACACACTACAAGAGAAATAAATTTATCAGGTAAGCATAAATTATGTTTTCTCTTGTTAAGTGTGTTCAGTCCACGGGTCATCCATTACTTATGGGATACCAATACCAAAGCTAAAGTACACGGATGAAGGGAGGGACAGGCAGGAACATTAAACAGAAGGAACCACTGCGTGTAGAACCTTTCTCCCAAAAACAGCCTCCGAAGAAGCAAAAGTGTCAAATTTGGAAAATTTGGAAAAAGTATGAAGTGAAGACCAAGTTGCAGCCTTGCAAATCTGTTCAACAGAGGCCTCATTTTTAAAGGCCCAAGTGGAAGCCACAGCTCTAGTGGAATGAGCTGTAATTCTTTCAGGAGGCTACTGTCCAGCAGTCTCATAGGCTAAACGTATTATGCTACGAAGCCAAAAAGAGAGAGAGGTAGCCGAAGCCTTTTGACCTCTCCTCTGTCCAGAGTAAACGACAAACAGGGAAGAAGTTTGTCGAAAATCTTTAGTTGCCTGTAAGTAGAACTTCAGGGCACGGACCACGTCTAGATTATGCAAGAGACGTTCCTTCTTTGAAGAAGGATTAGGACACAATGATGGAACAACAATCTCTTGATTGATATTCCTGTTAGAAACAACCTTAGGCAAAAACCCAGGTTTAGTACGCAAGACTACCTTGCCTGAATGAAAGATCAGATAAGGAGAATCACAATGTAAGGCAGATAACTCCGAGACTCTTTGAGCCGAGGAAATAGCCATCAAAAATAGAACTTTCCAAGATAAAAGTTTAATATCAATGGAATGAAGGGGTTCAAACGGAACACCCTGAAGAACTTTCAGAACCAAGTTTAAGCTCCACGGAGGAGCAACAGCCTTAAACACAGGCTTAATCCTAGCCAAAGCCTGACAAAAAGCCTGGACGTCTGGATTCCCTGCCAGACGCTTGTGTAAAAGAATAGACAGAGCAGAAATCTGTCCCTTTAGTGAACTAGCGGATAAGCCCTTTTCTAAACCCTCTTGTAGAAAAGCCAATATCCTAGGAATCCTAACCTTACTCCATGAGTAACTCTTGGATTCACACCAATATAAATATTTACGCCATATCTTATGGTAAATTTTTCTGGTAACAGGTTTCCGAGCCTGTATCAATGTATCAATAACCAAATCCGAAAACCCACTCTTTGATAGAATCAAGCGTTCAATCTCCAAGCAGTCAGCATCAGAGAAATTAGGTTTGGATGGTTGAAAGGACCCTGAACTAGAAGGTCCTGCCTCAGAAGTAGAGACCATGGTGGACAGGACGACATGTCCACTAGGTCTGCATACCAGGTCCTGCGTGGCCACGCAGGCGCTATCAGAATCACCGATGCTCTCTCCTGTTTGATCCTGGCAATCAGTCAAGGTAGCAACGGAAAAGGTGGAAACACATAAGCTATGTTGAAAACCCAAGGGGCTGCAAGTGCATCTACCAGCACCGCTCCTGGGTCCCTGGACCTGGATCCGTAACGAGGAAGCTTGGCGTTCTGGCGAGATGCCATAAGATCCAGATCCGGTTTGCCCCAACGACGAATCAGTTGAGCAAATACCTCCGGGTGTAGTTCCCACTCCCCCGGATGAAAAGTCTGGCGACTTAGAAAATCTGCTTCCCAGTTCCACATCTGGGATGTAGATCGCTGACAGGTGGCAAGAGTGTGACTCTGCCCAGCGAATTATCTTCGAGACTTCCAACATCGCTAGGGAACTCCTGGTTCCCCCTTGATGATTGATGTAAGCCACAGTCGTGATGTTGTCCGACTGAAACCTGATGAACCTCAGTGTTGCTAACTGAGGCCAAGCTAGAAGAGCATTGAATATTGCTCTTAATTCTAGAATGTTGATTGGTAGGAGTTTCTCCTCCTGAGTCCACGATCCCTGAGCCTTCAGGGAGTTCCAGACTGCTCCCCAGCCTAGAAGGCTGGCATCTGTTGTTACAATCGTCCAATCTGGTCTGCGAAAGGTCATTCCTTCGGACAGATGAACCCGTGACAACCACCAGAGAAGAGAATCTCTGGTCCCCTGGTCCAGATTTAGCAAAGGGGACAGATCTGAGTAATCCCCGTTCCACTGACTTAGCATGCATAGTTGCAGTGGTCTGAGATGCAGGCGCGCAAATGGCACTATGTCCATTGCCGTGACCATCAAGCCGATTACTTCCATACACTGAGCTACTGATGGGCTTGGAATGGAGTGAAGGGCACGGCAAGCATTGAGAATCTTTGATAACCTGGACTCCGTCAGGTAAATCTTCATCTCTACAGAATCTATAAGAGTCCCTAGAAAAGGAACCCTTGTGAGCGGTAACAGAGAACTCTTTTCCCCGTTCACTTTCCACCCATGCAACCTCAGAAATGCTAGAACTATCTCTGTATGAGACTTTGCATTTTGAAAACTTGACGCTTGAATCAGAATGTCGTCTAGGTACGGAGCCACCGCTATGCCTCGTGGTCTTAGTACCGCCAGAAGTGAGCCCAGAACCTTTGTAAAAATTCTCGGGGCCGTAGCTAACCCGAAGGGAAGAGCTACAAACTGGTAATGCCTGTCTCGAAAGGCAAATCTTAGGTACCGATAATGATCTTTGTGAATCAGTATGTGAAGGTAGGCATCCTTTAAGTCCACTGTGGTCATATATTGACCCTCTTGGATCATGGGCAGGATGGTCCGAATGGTTTCCATCTTGAACGATGGAACCCTTAGGAATTTGTTTAAGATTTTTAAGTCTAAGATTGGTCTGAAGGTTCCCTCTTTTTTGGGAACCACAAATAGATTTGAGTAAAACCCTTGTCCTCGTTCCGTTCGCGGAACTGGGTGGATCACTCCCATCACTAAGAGGTCTTGTACACATTGTAGAAATGCCTCTTTCTTTACTAGGTTTGTTGATAACCTTGACAGATGAAACCTCCCTTGTGGAGGAGAAGTTTTGAAATCCAGAAGGTATCCCTGAGATATAATCTCCAACGTCCAGGGATCCTGTACATCTCTTGCCCAGGTCTGGGCGAAGAGAGAAAGTCTGCCCCCCACTAGATCCGTCTCCGGAGAGGGGGCCCTGTCTTCATGCTGTCTTAGGGTCGGAAGTAGGCTTTCTGGCCTGCTTGCCCTTGTTCCATGACTGGTTGCCTTTCCAACCCTGTCTGTAACGAGCAGTAGTTCCTTCCTGTTTTGGAGCGGAAGAAGTTGATGCTGCTCCTGCCTTGAAGTTACGAAAGGCACGAAAATTAGACTGTTTAGCCTTTGATTTGGCCCTGTCCTGAGGAAGGGTGTGGCCCTTACCTCCCGTAATGTCAGCAATAATTTCCTTCAAGCCGGGCCCGAATAAGGTCTGCCCTTTGAAAGGAATGTTAAGTTGTTTAGACTTAGAAGTTACATCTGCTGACCAGGATTTAAGCCATAGCGCCCTGCGCGCCTGTATGGCGAATCCGGAATTTTTAGCCGTAAGTTTGGTTAAATCCACTACGGCATCCGAAACAAACGCATTAGCCAGTTTAAGCGTTCTAACTTTGCTCAAAGTCTCATCCAATGGTGCTGTGCGAATCGCCTCTTCCAGAGACTCAAACCAGAATGCCGCTGCAGCCGTGACAGGCGCAATGCATGCAAGAGGCTGCAATATAAAACCTTGTTGAACAAACATTTTCTTAAGGTAACCCTCTAATTTTTTTATCCATTGGATCTGAGAAAGCACAGCTATCCTCCACCGGGATAGTGGTACGCTTGGCTAAAGTAGAAACTGCTCCCTCCACCTTAGGGACCGTCTGCCATAAGTCTCGTGTGGTGGCGTCTATAGGGAACATTTTTCTAAATATCGGAGGAGGGGAAAAGGGCACACCGGGTCTATCCCACTCCTTACTAATAATTTCTGTAAGCCTTTTTGGTATAGGAAAAACGTCAGTACACACCGGTACCGCATAGTATCTATCCAACCTACATAATTTCTCTGGGATTGCCACCGTGTCGCAATCATTCAGAGCCGCAAACACCTCCCCTAGTAACAGGCGGAGGTTCTCAAGCTTAAATTTAAAATTTGAAATTTCTGAATCCGGTCTCCCCGGATCAGAACCGTCACCGACAGAATGAAGCTCACCGTCCTCATGTTCTGCAAATTGTGACGCAGTATCAGACATGGCTCTCGTGTCATCAGCGCGCTCTGTCCTTAACCCAGAGCTATCGCGCTTGCCTCTTAATTCTGGCATATTGTATAATACTTCTTTCATAACATTAGCCATATCATGTAAAGTGATTTGTAAGGGCCTTGATGTACTTGGCGCCTCAATCTTACGCACCTCCCGAGCGGGAGACGCAGGTACTGACACGTGAGGAGAGTTAGACGGCATAACTTCCCCCTCGTTGTCTGGTGATAATTTCTTTATCGGTACAGATTGACTTTTATTCAAAGTAATATCAATACAATTGGTACACATTTCTATTGGGCTCCACATCGGCTTTTGAACATAATGAACAAGCAGATTCCTCTGTATCAGACATGTTTAAACAGACTAGCAATGAAGCTAGCAAGCTTGGAAATCACTGTCAATAAGTTTACAAGCAATATAAAAAACGCTGCAGCGCTTTTAAAAACACAGTTGAATAACAAAGAAAACTAATTCAGTTATAGTCAACAATTCTTAACGAGAAATGTATTTATTAGCAGAGGATTGTACCCATTAGCAAAAGGATGATTAACCCCTCAATACCCAAAAACGGATATCAAATTAAGATTTAACGCTTTTATCACAGTCAAACACACTGTCACAGATCTGCTGTGACTGATTGCCTCCCTCAAAAACGAATTTTGAAGACCCCTGAGCTCTCTAGAGACGTCCTGGATCAAGGAGGAAGAAACAGGAAGACTGTGCTAGAATTTTAACTGCGCAACAAGGCGCTAAAACAAGGTCCCTCCCCCTCATATTACAACAGTGGGAGACCTGAATTAACTGTTTCTATGCAGAAAATACGTTAGCCATGTGGAAAAAAATCATGCCCAAAAAGATTTATCACCAAAGTACCTCACAAAACGAATAACAGTAAACGTTTTAAAACCATTTTGAATGTCATGCAAAGTTATCACTAAGCCTGCTACCAGTAGCTTCCACTGCAGATAAGGCTTAAACATTATTTCAGTATTAACAGTATTTTCTCAGTCAAATTCTAGTCCCTAGAAAATGACTCAACTGCGCATACATTTATCAGCCTGATACCAGTCGCTACTACTGCATTTAAGGCTGTACTTACATCATATGGGTAACAGCAGTATTTTCTTAGTCAATTCCATTCCCAGAAAATAATGTACTGCACATACCTCATTTGCATGCTATTCCCCTCTTTCTGAAGTTACCCTACTCCTCAGAATGTCGAGAACAGCCAGCGGATCTTAGTTACGTCTGCTAAGATCATAGAAAAACGCAGGCAGATTCTTCTCCAAATACTGCCTGAGATACAAAAAAACGGCACCGGCTCCGGTGTCATTTTAAAATAACAAACTTTTGATTGAAGAATAATTAAGTAAAAACTCCAACTCCTCTCGCGACCTCCTTCTTTGTTGAGGGTTGCAAGAGAATGACTGGATATGACATGTGAGGGGAGGAGCTATATAGCAGCTCTGCTTGGGTGATCCTCTTGCAACTTCCTGTTGGGAAGGAGAATATATCCCATAAGTAATGGATGACCCGTGGACTGAACACACTTAACAAGAGAAATAAGACTTATTTACCCCAGGACACTCATCTACATATAGCAGATAGTCAAACCAGTACTGAAACGAGAATCAGTAGAGGTAATGGTATATAAGAGTATATCGTCGATCTGAAAAGGGAGGTAAGAGATGAATCTCTACGACCGATAACAGAGAACCTATGAAATAGATCCCGTAGAAGGAGACCATTGAATTCAAATAGGCAATACTCTCTTCACATCCCTCTGACATTCACTGCACTCTGAGAGGAAAACCGGGCTCCAGCCTGCTGTGAAGCGCATATCAACGTAGAATCTAGCACAAACTTACTTCACCACCTCCACGGGAGGCAAAGTTTGTAAAACTGAATTGTGGGTGTGGTGAGGGGTGTATTTATAGGCATTTTAAGATTTGGGAAACTTTGCCCCTCCTGGTAGGAATGTATATCCCATACGTCACTAGCTCATGGACTCTTGCTAATTACATGAAAGAAACACATTTTTATTAAACTGTATTAATTTCGTACTGTACAATAACTCCTGTTTAATGAAGAGATATATATATATATATATATATATACACACACACACACACACACACACAAACATAAAGGTACTGCAATGGGCACAAGGTTCGCCCCTAGTTATGCTAACCTTTTTGTGGGATATTTTGAAAACACCTATATTAATGATAGTCCCTGGGGGGCGAACCTTGTGCACTATTACCGCTATATAGATGACCTCTTCATCATCTGGAAGGGGGAATCAGAACTATTAGAACTTTTTATAGAAGATATAAATACAAACACACTTGGCCTTAACTTCACTCACAAGTCTAGCACTAATATAATTAATTTCCTAGACATAGAGATAGAAATAATAGAGAGATTACTACAAAGACATTTTTCAAAAAAACTGACGCTAACAATTATATACATAACGACAGCTGCCATCTAACAAAATGGAAAACAAATATTCCAAAAAATCAATTTATTAGGATTAGAAAAAACTGTTCTGATATTGACCAATATTCATTACAATCAGAAATACTAACACAAAGTTTTAAAGAAAAGAAATATAATCCCCAATCTCTTGAAAAAACCAAACTAGGGGTCCAAGAATTAGATAGAAATCTTATATTAATGCCTAAATCAAAACCAAGTTCCAACTCCAGAACAGATGATCCTTTATTTATACCATTCATAACACAATTTAATTCTCAACACCATGAAATTAAGAAAATCTTAAAGTGATGGTAAACTCTCCCCTTTTTAAAATCAGATCTGGAATGTAAGCGCTATTTTAGATGGAGTTTAATTCATTAGCTGTAATGAAGATGCAGTATAACATGCTTTTTAATATAGATATGAAATTCAAATACTGCATGCTCCTCCGCCCACTTCAAAAGTAAAATTTTCTGTGAGCTAACAGATTGA
Organism: Bombina bombina; assembly: GCF_027579735.1. Taxonomy (NCBI): domain Eukaryota; kingdom Metazoa; phylum Chordata; class Amphibia; order Anura; family Bombinatoridae; genus Bombina; species Bombina bombina. The sequence goes on from NC_069504.1 coordinate 498,953,111, forward strand.
ATTGTTGTCCAATCAGCGTTCTCCCCATATGGCACCTTTGTTGTAGCTAGAGCATTGATTGGAGAGTAATTCAATCATTTAGCTGACAGGAAAATTGAATTAAGTGGGTGGTGTAACGTGGGGTATTTGAATTTCATATCTATATTAATAACTAAGTGATAGAGCATCTTCATTGCACATGATGAAAAAAACCACATCTAAAATAGCGCTTACATTCCAGATCTGATTTTAAAATGGGGAGAGTTTACCATCACTTTAACTAAACATTGGCACTACATAAAACAGGATCAAATTATAGGACACAAAATAAAAAATAGACCAGACATTTTCAAAAAAGCAAAAAATCTAAAAAACATTATCACCTAGTGAATTCAAAAATAAAGGAGCTAATAGTTCCACATCCCACAACCTTAAAAAATAAATAGTTGAAGGCTTTTTCCCTTGTCTGTCCTGCGAGTCATGCACACACAGCAGTAAAATTAAAACCATCAGATCAAATAATAATAATCAATACATCAACATTAAAGAAATAATTTGCTGTTCAGACAAAAATGTGATTTATTGTATCCAATGTTTATGTGGCCTTCAATACTTTGGCCAAACGAGTTGTATGCTAAAAGATAGAATAAGGGAACATCTCCACCACATTGAACATAAAGCAACCAATACAAATCTATATAAACATTTCACAGAACATTATCTAGGCAACACTAATCATATGAAATTTTGGGGAGTTAAAAAAGTCTTTTTAAATCCAAGAAGGGGGAACATGGAAAACTTCCTTCTTAGAAAAGAAGCAGAATATATTTATTCCTTTAAGACTCTTCATCCTGATGGACTAAATATGGAGTTTGACCTTAATTTCCTTATCTAAATAATCATAATATATTACTAGAATAACATTTTTTTTTCCCTATTTAATTCCCTATAGAATGAAATAAATTATCAAAATAAAAATCAAATTAATAAATCCTTTAAACTAACTACTCTAAATCCCCAAATTCCACTTCCAAATTCATAATTCCAAAGCTATTCCTTGTAGAAAATTTCAAGATTAAAGGACCAAACCAGATTATTTTTATTTTGAATTTCTATTTTCAACATTTGAATTTTCTTATACACATATTAAAAATATTCAGCTCCCAGAATATATATATATAAATAAATATATATATATATATATATATATATATATATATATATATATATATATATATATATATATATATATATATATATATATATATATATATATATATATATAATTTTTAAGCTTATCACAACCACGCACACATCAAAAGATATAGTACAACCCATTATAAATACTTAGACTATATAAATAATAATGTAGACTAGGAAGAAAAACTTCTATTAAAAAATCCGTAAGCTACATAAAAAACATTTTGTAGGATACACATATTAATAGATTGTTTTGGAAACAATATTAATTATAATCGTAAGACTGAAACAAAAACATAATTTATGCTTACCTGATAAATTCCTTTCTCCTGTAGTGTAGTCAGTCCACGGGTCATCCATTACTTATGGGATTATATCTCCTCCCTAACAGGAAGTGCAAGAGGATCACCCAAGCAGAGCTGCTATATAGCTCCTCCCCTCTACGTCATACCCAGTCATTCGACCGAAACCAAACGAGAAAGGAGAAACTATAGGGTGCAGTGGTGACTGGAGTTTAATTTAAAATTTAGACCTGCCGTAAAAACAGGGCGGGCCGTGGACTGACTACACTACAGGAGAAAGGAATTTATCAGGTAAGCATAAATTATGTTTTCTCCTGTTAAGTGTAGTCAGTCCACGGGTCATCCATTACTTATGGGATACCAATACCAAAGCTAAAAGTACACGGATGACGGGAGGGACAGGCAGGACCTTTACACGGAAGGAACCACTGCCTGAAGAACCTTTCTCCCAAAAACAGCCTCCGAAGAAGCAAAAGTGTCAAATTTGTAAAATTTTGAAAAAGTGTGAAGTGAAGACCAAGTTGCAGCCTTGCAAATCTGTTCAACAGAGGCTTCATTTTTAAAGGTCCAAGTCGAAGCCACAGCTCTGGTAGAATGAGCTGTAATTCTTTCAGGAGGCTGCTGTCCAGCAGTCTCATAGGCTAAACGTATTATGCTACGAAGCCAGAAGGAGAGAGAGGTAGCCGAAGCCTTTTGACCTCTCCTTTGTCCAGAATGAACGACAAACAGGGAAGAAGTTTGTCGAAAATCTTTAGTTGCCTGCAAATAAAATTTCAGGGCACGGACGACGTCCAGATTGTGCAGAAGTCGTTCCTTCTTTGAGGAAGGGTTAGGGCACAATGATGGAACAACAATCTCTTGATTGATATTCCTGTTAGTGACTACCTTAGGTAAGAACCCAGGTTTAGTACGCAGAACTACCTTGTCTGAATGAAAAATCAGATAAGGAGAATCACAATGTAAGGCCGATAACTCAGAGACTCTTCGAGCCGAGGAAATAGCCATTAAAAACAGAACTTTCCAAGATAACAGCTTGATATCAATGGAATGAAGGGGTTCAAACGGAACACCCTGTAAAACGTTAAGAACTAAGTTTATGCTCCATGGCGGAGCAACAGTTTTAAACACAGGCTTAATCCTGGCCAAAGCCTGACAAAAAGCCTGAACGTCTGGAACTTCTGACAGACGCTTGTGTAAAAGGATGGACAGAGTTGAGATCTGTCCCTTTAACGAACTAGCAGATAAACCCTTTTCTAAACCTTCTTGTAGAAAAGACAATATCCTAGGAATCCTAACCTTACTCCATGAGTAACTCTTGGATTCGCACCAATGCAAGTATTTACGCCATATTTTATGGTAAATTTTCCTGGTAACAGGTTTCCAAGCCTGTATTAAGGTATCAATCACTGACTCCGAGAATCCACGCTTTGATAGAATCAAGCGTTCAATCTCCATGCAGTCAGCCTCAGAGAAATTAGATTTGGATGTTTGAAAGGACCCTGAATTAGAAGGTCCTGTCTCAGCGGCAGAGACCATGGTGGACAGGACGACATGTCCACTAGATCTGCATACCAGGTCCTGCGTGGCCACGCAGGCGCTATTAGAATCACTGATGCTCTCTCCTGTTTGATCCTGGCAATCAGTCGAGGAAGCATCGGAAATGGTGGAAACACATAAGCCATGTTGAAGACCCAAGGTGCTGTCAGAGCATCTATCAGAACCGCTCCCGGGTCCCTGGACCTGGATCCGTAACAAGGAAGCTTGGCGTTCTGGCGAGACGCCATGAGATCCAGATCTGGTTTGCCCCAACGCCGAAGCAGTTGGGCAAATACCTCCGGGTGAAGTTCCCACTCCCCCGGATGAAAAGACTGGCGACTTAGGAAATCTGCCTCCCAGTTCACCACGCCTGGGATGTGGATCGCTGACAGGTGGCAAGAGTGAGACTCTGATGGTTGATGTAAGCCACAGTCGTGATGTTGTCCGACTGAAACCTGATGAATTCCAGACAGCGCCCCAACCTAGTAGGCTGGCGTCTGTTGTTACAATCGTCCAATCTGGCCTGCTGAAGGGCATCCCCCTGGACAAATGTGGCCGAGAAAGCCACCATAGAAGAGAATCTCTGGTCTCTTGATCCAGATTCAGCATAGGGGACAAATCTGAGTAATCCCCATTCCACTGGCTTAGCATGCACAATTGTAGTGGTCTGAGATGCAGGCGTGCAAAAGGTACTATGCCCATTGCCGCTACCATTAAGCCGATTACCTCCATGCATTGAGCCACTGACGGGTGTTGAATGGAATGAAGGACACGGCAAGCATTTAGAAGTTTTGTTAACCTGTCCTCTGTCAGGTAAATTTTCATTTCTACAGAATCTATAAGAGTCCCCAAGAAGGGAACTCTTGTGAGTGGCAATAGAGAACTCTTTTCTACGTTCACCTTCCACCCATGCGACCTTAGAAATGCCAGAACCAACTCTGTATGAGACTTGGCAGTCTGGAAACTTGACGCTTGTATCAGAATGTCGTCTAGGTACGGAGCTACCGAAATTCCTCGCGGTCTTAATACCGCCAGAAGAGAGCCCAGAACCTTTGTAAAGATTCTTGGAGCCGTGGCTAACCCGAAGGGAAGAGCTACAAACTGGTAATGCCTGTTTAGGAAGGCAAACCTTAGGTACCGATAATGATCCTTGTGAATCGGTATGTGAAGGTAGGCATCCTTTAAATCCACTGTGGTCATGTACTGACCCTTTTGGATCATAGGTAAGATTGTCCGAATAGTTTCCATTTTGAACGATGGAACTCTTAGGAATTTGTTTAGGATTTTTAAGTCCAAGATTGGTCTGAAGGTTCCCTCTTTTTTGGGAACCACAAACAGATTTGAGTAAAACCCTTGTCCGTGTTCCGACCGCGGAACTGGGTGGATCACTCCCATTAGTAAAAGGTCTTGTACACAGCGTAGAAACGCCTCTTTCTTTATCTGGTTTGCTGACAACCTTGAAAGATGAAATCTCCCTTTTGGAGGAGAAGCTTTGAAGTCCAGAAGATATCCCTGAGATATGATCTCTAACGCCCAGGGATCCTGGACATCTCTTGCCCAAGCCTGGGCGAAGAGAGAAAGTCTGCCCCCCACTAGATCCGTTTCCGGATCGGGGGCCCTCACTTCATGCTGTCTTAGGGGCAGCAGCAGGCTTTCTGGCCTGCTTGCCCTTGTTCCAGGACTGGTTAGGTTTCCAGCCCTGTCTGTAGCGAGCAACAGTTCCTTCCTGTTTCGGAGCGGAGGAAGTTGATGCTGCTCCTGCCTTGAAGTTACGAAAGGCACGAAAATTAGACTGTCTAGCCCTTGGTTTGGCTCTGTCTTGAGACAGGGCATGGCCCTTACCTCCAGTAATGTCAGCGATAATTTCTTTCAAACCGGGCCCGAATAATGTCTGCCCTTTGAAAGGTATGTTAAGCAATTTTGATTTAGAAGTCACATCGGCTGACCAGGATTTAAGCCACAGCGCTCTGCGCGCTTGAATGGCGAATCCGGAGTTCTTAGCCGTAAGTTTAGTTAAGTGTACTACGGCATCGGAAATAAATGAATTAGCTAGCTTAAGGACTCTAAGCTTGTCTGTAATCTCATCCAATGTAGCTGAGCTAATGGTCTCTTCCAGAGACTCAAACCAGAATGCCGCTGCAGCCGTGACAGGCGCAATGCATGCAAGGGGTTGTAATATAAAACCTTGTTGAACAAACATTTTCTTAAGGTAACCCTCTAACTTTTTATCCATTGGATCTGAAAAAGCACAGCTATCCTCCACCGGAATAGTGGTGCGCTTAGCCAGAGTAGAAACTGCTCCCTCCACCTTAGGGACCGTCTGCCATAAGTCTCGTGTGGTGGCGTCTATTGGAAACATTTTTCTAAATATAGGAGGGGCGAAAAAGGCACACCGGGTCTATCCCACTCCTTGTTAACAATTTCTGTAAGCCTTTTAGGTATAGGAAAAACGTCAGTACACGTCGGTACCGCAAAATATTTATCCAGCCTACATATTTTCTCTGGAATTGCAACCGTGTTACAATCATTCAGAGCCGCTAATACCTCCCCTAGCAATACACGGAGGTTCTCAAGCTTAAATTTAAAATTTGAAATGTCTGAGTCCAGTTTACTTGGATCAGATCCGTCACCCACAGAATGAAGCTCTCCGTCCTCATGTTCTGCAAATTGTGACGCAGTATCAGACATGGCTCTATTATTATCAGCGCACTCTGTTCTCACCCCAGAGTGGTCGCGTTTACCCCTAAATTCTGGCAATTTAGATAATACTTCAGTCATAACATTAGCCATGTCTTGCAAAGTGATTTGTATGGGTCGCCCTGATGTACTTGGCGCCACAATATCACGCACCTCCTGAGCGGGAGACGAAGGTACTGACACGTGAGGAGAGTTAGTCGGCATAACTTCCCCCTCGTTGTCTGGTGAAATTTTCTTTACATGTACAGATTGGCTTTTATTTAAAGTAGCATCAATGCAATTAGTACACAAATTTCTATTGGGCTCCACATTGGCCTTTAAACATATTGCACAAAGAGATTCATCTGTGTCAGACATGTTTAAACAAACTAGCAATGAAACTAGCAAGCTTGGAAAATACTTTTCAAATAAATTTACAAGCAATATAAAAAACGTTACTGTGCCTTTAAGGAGCACAAAGAACTGTCACAGTTGAAATAACAATGAACCAAATTAGTTATAGCAACCAAATTTTCACAGTAAATACATTAAGTTAGCAAAGGATTGCACCCACCAGCAAATGGATGATTAACCCCTTAGTACTCAAAAAACGGATAACAAATTAATATAAACGTTTTATCACAGTCAAAAGCACAGTCTCACAGGTCTGCTTTGAGTGATTACCTCCCTCAAAAACTAGTTTTGGAGACCCCTGGGCTCTGTAGAGACGTCCTGGATCATGGAGGAAGAAATAGGAAGACTGTGACTGAATTTTTACTGCGCAAGGAAGCGCCAAAATAGGCCCCTCCCACTCATTACAACAGTGGGGAAGCTCAGTAAACTGATTTTATTCATAAATAAACGACAGCCATGTGGAAAAATAATGCCCAAAAAGTTTTATCACCAAGTACCTCAGAGAAAAACGATTAACATGCCAGTAAACGTTTTAAAAATAAAATTATGAAATGATATTAATAAGCCTGCTGCTAGTCGCTTTCACTGCAGTGGGGGCTCAAATATAAGTTAAATGTATACAGTATTTTCTTAGTGAAGTTCCATTCCCCAGAAATACCTCAGTGTAAACATACATACATATCAGCCTGATACCAGTCGCTACTACTGCATTTAAGGCTGCACTTACATTACATCGGTATTAGCAGTATTTTCTCAGTCAATTCCATTCCTTAGAAAATAATATACTGCAACATACCTCCTTGCAGGTGAACCCTGCCCGCTGTCCCCTGTTCTGAAGTTACCTCACTCCTCAGAATGGCCGAGAACAGCAAATGGATCTTAGTTACGACCGCTAAGATCATACACAAACTCAGGTAGATTCTTCTTCTAATGCTGCCTGAGAAAAAACAAACACACTCCGGTGCTGTTTAAAATAACAAACTTTTGATTGAAGAAATAAAAACTAGTTTTAATAACCACAGTCCTCTCACACGTCCTATCTATTAGTTAGGTGCAAGAGAATGACTGGGTATGACGTAGAGGGGAGGAGCTATATAGCAGCTCTGCTTGGGTGATCCTCTTGCACTTCCTGTTAGGGAGGAGATATAATCCCATAAGTAATGGATGACCCGTGGACTGACTACACTTAACAGGAGAAATAATGATCTTCTCTGTATGTGCATATTAGATCATATAAGGATATTTTGTTGCCTTAATTACAATTTAAAATTTATATTAGCACCTCAGAATGAGCCATAAAGTGAATTCTTATATCTATCCATTAAAGAATTATCCGGTACAATTCACGTATCAGTAAAATAACCACTGCTCTATTTTTGGTCTATTTTATTTCACATAATACTAAAGAGATAATCCTTTATATAGAAATTCCATCACATTTTTTATTTGTTGTACAGATTGGATAAACATTAGAATTAAACATTTGTTATATTATACGTAATGTTGGACAATTCACAAATAACTGTAATCAATTCTAGTAAATTACTTTACAACTTGAGTAGCCATTGGATTGGTTAATACAGATTCAAAATCTACCAAATGAGGACACTACTCCACCTTTATAAGTAAATCACCTGCATACCTTGGGCATCTTGATAAAGGCTACGGCCGAAACGCGTAGATTTGCCCACAAGACACCCAGAATCAAAAGTGAATACTATTACAGTTTTACTCCTACACCAAATACAAGAGATTTATACCGGTTACCAAAAGACTGAAAAATCAAAGGATCAGGCTATCGCTATCTACAACCTTCTTGCCGCACAGACTGTTGAGATTCCTCCTAGAATCTGAAACTCCTGCAAACCTTACGAAGGTAAACCGTTTTCAGCACCTTAAAGACACTATCATCCCTACCCAGGTCATAGAAAATCTAAGAGCATCTACAGCTGGAAGAAATCCAGTAAAGAAACATACCTTTAACATCAACATTTGCAATCTCTAGCATGGGAAATTGAGACTCCTGCAAACCTTACGAAGGTATACAGTATCATTTCCCAGAAGAGTTTTTGTTACCATTGCAGTGCTTCCAAACACACAAGCTGCAAAGAACCTCAGCGTATTAACCTCTTCTTGTTATATTTGCCCAAAAAGGATTTCATCATAATATTGCTATTACTAATAGCGGCTTCTCATATGAAATTTATTGTCAAAATTTGCTATAGTGTAAAGGTTGAACACTAACAACCAATCGGATCCCTGACATTACGTCATCTGTCAGCTGACCAAGAAACATACAGATTGTTTGTCCACCTCTCCTCATACACTGATCCAAGCGTGAGTAAGAAACAGCGATCAGCTACTATTCAGTTACATATTGTTCAAGTGGAAAACGGTTACACTAATAATATCTCCTAAAAAAACAGAGCATTATTCTGATAATAATTTTTGACGACAATATCAGCCAAAGTAACTGTCATATTAAATTGAAACACCACGATTTTGAGAGTTTTTATATAAAAAGGTGGCTAATGTGATTTTTTCATGCAGATACTTTTAGGCACATTTTAATTCTTAATTTTTAATTCTTATCCACTGCAGTGTTTTTTTATTCGGGTATTAGAGCTCCATACCAACACTATTTTATTCTGTATAATATTGTTTGTATTTTCATTAAATGTATTACATATTTATTTAATCAAGACAACCTTGTTCTAGTTACTCTGTTTTGTTGTACTCTTTATATTATCACGAGTTGTAATCTTAGCACTTATTTGAAATTTATTCTAGGCCAAAATAAACTCATGATTCAGATAGAGCATGTAATTTTAACCCCTTAACGACTGAGGACGTGCAGGGTACGTCCTCAGAAAAAAGGCAGTTAATGCCTGAGAACGCACCCTGCACGTCCTCAGTGTGGAAAGCAGCTGGAAGCGATCCTGATCACTTCCAGCTGTTTTCCGGTTATTGCAGGATGCCTCGATATTGAGGCATCCTGCAATAAAAATTTTTACCCCTCCGGTGCAGAGAGAGCCACTCTGTGGCCCTCTCTGCACCGGACATCAATGGCCGCATTCGTTGGTGGGTGGGAGCTGAAGTGGGAGGTGGGTGGGCGGCCATCGATGGCTTCTTGGTAAAAGAGGGGGGCGGGATCGGGGCGGTATTGCCGGGGGCGCGCACGGGCGCGCGCGCGTGCACGGGGGGTGGTGGGCGGGCGCGTGCACGGGGAGGGAGCGGGTGGGAACCACTTACACTACAGAAAGGGTTTTTTTATTATGGGGAGAAAGGAGGGATAAAATCCCTGAATAAAGTAATCTAAGGGATCTGGGAGGGGGTGGGGGATTAGTCTTGGGGGGGGGGGGGAAGCTACACTGCAGAAAAAACAAAAATAAAAAAAAAAATAGACATTTTTACATGCAAACTGGGTACTGGCAGACAGCTGCCAGTACCCAAGATGGCCCCCAATAAGGCAGAGGGGGAGGGTTAGAGAGCTGTATTGGGGGGGATCAGGGAGGTTGGGGGCTAAGGGGGAATCTTACACAGCAGCATATGTAAATATGCTATATATAAAAAAAGGATACCTTTTATTTTAGTACTGGCAGACTTTCTGCCAGTACTTAAGATGGCGGGGACAATTTTTGGGGTGGGGGAGGAAAGAGAGCTCTTTGGGAGGGATCAGGGGGTCTGATGTGTCAGGTGGGAAGCTGATCTCTACACTAAAGCTAAAATTAACCCTGCAAACTCCATACAAGCTACCTAATTAACCCCTTCATTGCTGGGCATAATTCACGTGTTGTGCGCAGTGGCATTTAGCGGCCTTCTAATTACCAAAAAGCAACACCAAATCCATATATGTCTGCTATTTTTGAACAAAGGAGACCCCAGAGAAGCATTTACAACCATTTGTGCCATAATTGCACAAAATGTTTGTAAATGATTTCAGTGAGAAATCTAAAATTTTGAAAAATTTAACGTTTTTTCTTTATTTGATCGCATTTGGCGGTGAAATGGTGGCATGAAATATACCAAAATGGGCGTAGATCAATACTTTGGGTTGTCTACTACACTACACTAAAGCTAAAATTACCCCAAAAAGCTCCCTACATGCTCCCTTATTAACCCCTTCCCTGCTGTGCATAATACATGCATGGTGCGCAGTGGCATTTAGCGGCCTTCTAATTACCAAAAAGCAACGTCAAAGCCATATATGTCTGCTATTTCTGAACAAAGGGGATTCCAGAGAAAAATTTACAACCATTTATGCCATAATTGCACAAGCTGTTTGTAAATAATTTCAGTGAGAATCCTAAAGTTTGTGAAAAAATTTGTGAAAAAGTGAACAATTTTTTTTATTTGATCGCATTTGGCGGTGAAATGGTGGCATGAAATATACCAAAATGGGCCTAGATCAATACTTTGGGATGTCTTCTAAAAAAAAATATATACATGTCAAGGGATATTCAGGTATTCCTGACAGATATCAGGGTTCCAATGTAACTAGCGCTCATTTTGAAAAAAAGTGGTTTGGAAATAGCAAAGTGCTACTTATATTTATTGCCCTATAACTTGCAAAAAAAAGCAAAGAACGTGCAAACATTGGGTATTTCTAAACTCTGGACAAAATTTAGAAATTATTTAGCATGGGTGTTTTTTGGTGGTTGTAGATGTGTAACAGATTTTGGGGGACAAAGTTAGAAAAAGTGTGTTTTTTTCCATTTTTTCCTCATATTTTATATTTTCTTTTATAGTAAATGATAAGATATGATGAAAATAATGGTATCTTAAAAAGTCCATTTAATGGCGAGAAAAACGGTATATAATATGTGTGGGTACAGTAAAAGAGTAAGAGGAAAATTACAGCTAAACACAAACACTGCAAAAATGTAAAAATAGCCTTGGTCCCAAATGGACAGAAAATGGAAAAGTGCTGTGGTCATTAAGGGGTTAAACAATTTTCCAATTTACTTTTATCACCAATTTTGCTTGGTATTCATAGTTAAAAGCTTAACCTAGGAGGTTCATATGCTAATTTCTTAGACCTTGAAGCCCACCTCTTTCAGATTGCATTTTAACAATTTTTCACCACTAGAGGGTGTTAGTTCACGTATTTCATATAGATAACACTGTGCTCGTCCACAAGAAGTTATCTGGGAGCAGACACTGATTGGCTAGACTGCAAGTCTGTCAAAAGAACTGAAAAAAGGGGCAGTTTGCAGAGGCTTAGAAACAAGATAATCACAGAGGTTAAAAGTATATTATTATAACTGTGTTGGTTATGCAAAACTGGTAAATGGGTAATAAAGGGATTATATCTATCTTTTAAAACAATAAAAATTCTGGTGTCCCTTTAAGTTTAAGTATTTTTGTCTCACCCAATCACGATATTGATGTAATCCTTGCACATAGATGACATTTCAATCTATAGAGTCATAAATTTACACAATAGCTCCCCTTATCTGTACTATTACCAATTTTTAAGACAGCTGTTTTGAAGGAACAACTGTAATTATTAGGGTTAGAGCTACACAATCATAGTGTTATTAATTAGGTGCACTCACTCAGAACTGTTGCTACTACACTTTCACCTCTCACAGCGTATCGCTTAAGCTACACCCAGCTGCTCACAGAACCCTATTAAATTAGAGGGCCATATCTGGGCAGGTATAATAATAGGGATCTAAGCTGGTGATACGGTGTTAGGTATATACATCAGTAAATAGACAGTTAATCAGTGATGTCATATATTTCACAATTTTACCTCTCACTGCATACCGCTAAAGTTACACCCAGCTGCTCACAGAACCCTGTGAATTACAGGGCTATTTCTGGGCAGGTATAGTGAAAAGGGGATCTAAACTTAGCGGTACGGCGTTGGGCATATACATCAAAACATGGATTATAAGCAAGCGATATCATATATAGCACAAAGCCCCCAATATGTTACAATGTACACATGTCAGGTTTTTTTATAGTGTCACAGTTCCAGATAGCAACAATGTTTCATTCAGTGGCATTGTCTATATCAGTGATTTGCAACCTTTTTTTTGCCGTGGCACACTTTTTTACATCAAAAAATCCTGTGGCACACCACCTTCCCAAAATTTTACAAAATCACACATTGTAGCCTAATACAGGATATATATATACACACACACACATACATACATACATACACACACACACACTGTACTGTGCTGTCATGACATGCCTCCTACAAACTATACATGACATATTGACATTCATTCACAAACAATCATAATGATTGTCTGTGAATGAATGTCAATGTCATGGTTGTAAATGATGCCTGATGAGCCTGTCACATACCTCCCAATATTTCAAAATTTGAAAGAGGGACACCCCCTCACTGTTGTCAGTCTGCCGTGGCACACCTGAGGATCTCTCACGGCACACTGGTTGAAAAACACTGGTCTATATGATATCTATGCGAAATTGCCAGTTCAAATGATGATTTGATATATTAAAGCACTTATCTGGAAAAATTTACAGGCACCGTGATCCTGCTGTAAGCTTCCTTTATGATATCCTGGTCAGATAATCCAAGTAGCGGTGCAGAGGGAAAGTTCCAGCCGTTTTACGGCAAGCAAACTCCAAATCGTATGGCATGAGAAACAAACAAGCCGACTTCCACAAACAGGTAAGTCACATGGTCCTCCAGACCAATGCTGACGATCGTTTCACCCCAAACGTTATGTGCAAGATGGGGCTTTCTCAGGGCTGATGGATTGAAACCCTTCTATTGGAGCTTTTATTGTGAACTAGCTCCACCTCATTAAAACCTACCTATACAAACCTAACAGCCTCAACACAATGTGCTTTTTATTTTTTATTTACAATGTTACACATATTTTTAGATGCAACTAGAAAGACATATTTCTTATGAGAATCGAGAAAAATAAAACAATTCACAAATGTCTAATATATGAGCATAAACTCGAGCAAGGATGTCAAGTCAAGTGAACACAACATCTTAGATTATCTCATTGCGATGCATGATATTCAGTGAGCTCTTAAAGGGGTATTTACGTATACTGCATAATATTCAGTGAACTCTTAAAGGGATACTTACACATAAGTTATTTGCTAGAACTATACTATCAATATACTGCAACCTGATTAGTGAGTTCTTATATTTATACTAAATTGTCATACCTGTGGTGATTAACTTATCTAGTTTTAAACTTAATAATTGCCACTTGAGTGTCCTCAAACGGGGACTCTCATTTTGTCCTACCAGTGGTTTAGACAAGTTCACTTTTGTTAAAGATCTTCACAGATTTGCAAGAAAGGTGGTCCTATCTCAGATGTTCAAAAATAAGGCCAAAAATCTTATTGATGATTTAGGCCTGACAACTGATGACAAACTAGCTCTACAAGATTTGAATGAGCTGTACCAAGAATCAGCCATGTCAGATGATACGTCTCCTAATCTGGAAGAAGCAGCCCCATTCAAATTGACCTCTCATTTTAAAAAGAGGTCAACCTATATGCCTCAGCTTTCCTTCTCTCCACCTGTAAATTTATTTGTGAAATTGGTTGAACGTGACATTCACAATTTATCTTTTACTGGTATCGTCAATGATAACTTGTCAAAAAAAGAAAGGAGAGCATTGAGAGTTGAAAGAAGCCCCAAATTTGGTGATTAAATCCACAGACAAGGGGGGCAATGTGGTGCTGTGGGACAAGTCTATGTATCTGAAAGAGGTGCAGAGACAGTTGGGAGATAAGTAGCAGTATCAAAAACTCACGTTTAACCCAATGTCCGAGCTAAAGTTGAGCCCGTTTAGGATACTTAATAATGGGGTAATAACCATTACAGAATTTCAGTATTTAATGAATAACTATCCAGTTATGCCTAGCTTTTATATCATCCCTAAGATACACAAAAATATGAAAAATCCACCTGGCCGCCCCATTATCTCTGGCATTGGCGGTTTATCTGAACACATAGGAAACTATGTTGATCATGCTCTTCGACCATTTCTATCCACATTGCCATCCTTTGTCCTAGATACAACTGATGTTCTGAGGAAAGTGAATGACATGACAATTGAGAAGGGTTTCTTGTTAGTAACACTTGAAGTTGAGAGTTTGTACTCTTCCATCCCCCATGAAATTGGGATTAAAGCTTCTGAAGAGTTTCTCTCCGGTAGAGGGACTAAATTTCAGAAACATACTGACCTAGTAGTTACCTTGCTCAGATTTATCTTGAACAACAATGTTTTTATGTTTGATAACAAAATATACAAACAACTAAGAGGGACTGCAATGGGGGCGACATGCGCCCCGACTTATGCATGTCTCCATTTAGGAAAATGGGAAATGGAGGTGGTATACCAAAACCCTTTGTTTTTGAAGCATGTGAACGACATTTTGCTAATTTGGGAAGGAGATCAAGATACTTTACAAACCTTTGTGAATGCACTTAATAGTAATGATTTGAATGTCCCTCTACCTATGAAATGCAGTGAGTCAGAAATTGACTTTCTTGATATAAAAATAAAGAATGAAAATGGTACACTAGTCACAGAGAACTTTAGGAAGAAAACTGCTACCAATAGTTTACTATTGGCAACGTGTCACCATCCCCCCATTTAATAAAAGGTATTCCGAAGGGACAATTTTTGCGCCTTAGGCGCAACTGTTCCTCAAAAGTGAAATATGATTTTCATGCACAATGCATGCAAGATAGATTTATCAAGCGAGGCTACTCCAAAAGGAATATTAGGAAAGCCAAGGCCCTTGCAAGGAAGGAAAATAGAGATGAACTATTGTATAGTAAAAATAAAAACAAGGACTCTGAGATTCGCTTGATAACGAATTACAATTGTCATTGGTGATCCATTAAAATATTACAAAAACACTGGTCAGTGTTGACCAGTGATGATAAACTTGCGCTTGAAGTAGGTGACCATCCAAATTTGACAGCAAGACGGGCCATGGACATCAAAGACAATTTGGTGAATAGTCTTTTTGTACCAACACCGTCAAAAGGAAAATGGCTAAACAAACATATACCCAATGGAAACTTTCCTTGTGGTAAATGTGTGGCCTGTGAATTCATGAAAAGAATGAAAGTGTTCTCTGGAAATTGTGATACAGAGTTTCTAATCAACCATTTTTTCAATTGCAATTAGGAAGGAGTTGTAAATCGACTAGAATGCTCGTGCCCCAGGTTCTATGTGGGCAAAACTAAAAGGATTTTTAAAGATCGTATCAAGGAACACAGTGATGATATCAAGGGAGAGATACAAACAAGTAGTTTAGCTAGACATTACCAAATGCAACATGATAGCAATCCCAGTTGCCTTAAATTTACTGGCATTGATAAAGGATTGTTACATGGGAGAGGAGGTGACAATGATAAATACCTTCTTCAGAAGGCGTGCAAATGGATTTATACTCTGAACACCCTCTCTCCTTTAGGTTTGAATGAGAAACTAGATATGGCTAGCTATATTTAATAGTATAGTCCTAGTAAATAATTGGTGAGCAAATATCCCTTTAAGAACTCACTGATCAGGTTGAAGTATATTGATAGTATAGTTCTAGCAAATAACTTATGTGTAAGTATCCCTTTAAGAGTTCACTGAATATTATTCAGTGTACGTAAATACCCCTTTAAGAGCTCACTGAATATCATGCACCGCAATGAAATAATCTAAGAGGTTGTGTTCTCTTGACTTGACGTCCTTGCTCGAGTTTATGCTCATATATTAGACATTTGTGAATTGTTTTATTTTTCTCGATTCTCAGAAGAAATATAAGTCTTTCTAGTTGCATCTAAAAATAATATGTGTAACATTGTAAATAAAAAATAAAAAGCACATTGTGTTGAGGCTGTTAGGTTTGTATAGATATAGGTTTTAATGAGGTGGAGCTAGTTCACAATAAAAGCTCCAATAGAAGGGTTTCAATCCATCAGCCCTGAGGAAGCCCCATCTTGCACATGATGTTTGGGGTGAAACAATCGTCGGCATTGGTCTGGAGGACCATGTGACTTACCTGTTTGTGGAAGTCGGCTTGTTTGTTTCTCACGCCATTCGATTTGGCGTTTGCTTGCCGTAAAACGGCTGGAACTTTCCCTCTGCACCGCTACTTGAATTATCTGACCAGGATATCATAAAGGAAGCTTACAGCAAGATCACGGGGCCTGCAAATTTATCCAGATAAGTGCTTTAATATATCAAATCATCATTTGAACTGGCAATTTCGCATAGTGGAGTGTCTAATGGAATAGACCCGATTGCCACTGAATGAAACATTGTTGCTATCTGGAAATGTGACACTATAAAAAACCTGACATGTGTACATTGTAACATATTGGGGGCTTTGTGCTCTATATGATATCGCTTGCTTATAATCCATGTTTTGATGTATATGCCTAACGCCGTACCGCTAAGTTTAGATCCCCTTTTCACTATACCTGCCCAGAAATAGCCCTGTAATTCACAGGGTTCTGTGAGCAGCTGGGTGTAACTTTAGCAGTATGCAGTGAGAGGTAAAATTGTGAAATATATGACATCACTGATTAACTGTCTATGTACTGATGTATATACCTAACACCGTATCGCCAGCTTAGATACCTATTATTATACCTGCCCAGATATGGCCCTCTAATTTAATAGGGTTCTGTGAGCAGCTGGGTGTAGCTTAAGCGATACGTTGTGAGAGGTGAAAGTGTATCAAGCTGAATATTATTTCTTTTAACTGACGCATATGGTTCAGTACTACACACAGGGTGAAATTTTAAGTCACGTGACTTCAGCTATAAGGTTAACACAATGTGGTTAAATTTCATGAAAACTTTGTGCCATTTGTGATTTTAATATTGAGTATTTCTATATTTTGGACGTGTACCAACTACTCTAATTTTAGAGGTTAATAAATACTGCAGTTACAAAATTCAAAAAGAGTGCTTGATAACCTATCTTTCTATTGGTTCATGTAGTATGATGTCCCATTTCTTTTCTTATAGTAATTTGGTTATATAACTTTCCAATAGGGTCTGCACCATCTAAAGGTTACATTATATATATCTCAACGCGGCCTTTCAAGTCTGACAGGTTAGTAGCATCGCTCCTGACATGGACTTGAGAGCATAAAAGCAGGCAGCGAAACTCGTCAGCGCTGATTGCTAATGGAGCTGTTAATCTGAGTCAGGATGGGTTCGCAGAAAACCTCTCCCTGCATCTCCGGACTTTAACATTCACCCATGCTCTCACTGAGAGGCTGACAAGACTACTTAAAACTCCAGTCCCATTTCGAAGAGTACTACCCCTCCATAAGAGACTACTCCGAATCTTTGACACTTCTCTGAAAACCTCCTGTGACAAAAGGCAAAGAATGACTGGGGAGGTATTTAAGCCTTTAGCTGGGGTGTCTTTGCCTCCTCCTGGTGGTCAGGTTCTAAATTCCCACAAGTAATGAATGAAGCAGTGGACTCTTCTCCCATTAAGATGGAAATTCTCATGTGGCACTGTATCAAAAACGTTTGCAAAAACCCAAGTATATCACTTTAACCAATTCCCCTTTATCTATATTTTTACTTACATTCTCATAGAATCTAATAAGTTTAGTTTTACATTATCTATTCTTATAAAATCATGTAGATTTGAACTCCTAATGTTGTTTACACAAATATTATCCTCAATCCCTTACTATCCCTTCACGTATCTTGCCCACTACCCATGTCAGACTAATTTCCTGGATTAGCCCTGCTTACCTTTTTAAAAAGTGGAACCACATCAGCTTTACCCCAGTCTTGGGGTACTATGCCTAAGGATAATGAGTCTTGAAAAATTAAGAGCAGAGGTTTGGCTATAACAGTACTAAGTTCTCTTAAATCCTTGGGTGTATCCCACCTGGAGTTTTATTTACCATAAAGGGATAGGAAATCCACTTTTTTTTTTTTTAATTCAGGATTACTTTTAAACAACTTTATAATGTACTTCTACTCTCAATTTATCTTCATACTCTTGGTATCTTGTGTTGAAAAGCAGGGACATATGCTTAGGAGCCGGCCATTTCTGGAGCAGTATTACAAGAATGTTACCCATTTGTAAGAGCACTAGATGACAGCACTATTTCCTGCCATCTATGTTAGTGCTCCAGATGTCTACCTAGGTACCTCTTTAACACAGAACATCATGGGAATGAAGCAAATTTTATAATAGAATTAAATTGTAACCTTTTTTTTTTTTTTAAATGGTATGCTCTGTCTGAATCACAAAAATGTTTTGGGTTTTATATCCCTTTAATATTATCCATTTTCCCCCCGATTTCCTCTAGAGAGAACACAATTTTTAGTATGGGTATGTATGTTCTAGTCTTTTTTTAATGTGTCGCCCACTGGTTCCTCTCTTGTGTATATTAAAGAATTGGTTTAGCACCTTAGCCTCCTCCCTGTCACTGTTAATCATGTTACCCTTCCAACATTAATGTACCTATATTTTCCTTCTTAGATTTTTTTGCCATTTATATACTTAAAAAAAAAAAAAAAAAAAAAACTTTTAGGGTTTGACTCCTTTGCAATTAATCTTTTATTTTCAATTTTAGCTAATTTGATTGCTTTTTTGCATGTGTAATATTCCTCATATATGTTAAGCCTGTTTTCTTTGAATAATTTAAATGCCCTACATTTTTTTATAATTTCTCTTAACACATTTTTATTTAGCCACATTTGCTTGGATTTATTTATTTTACTTTTATAACCGTGTAGTAGGTGTTGATGTGTATATTTGTTTAATAAAGTTTAAAACGTTATCCATTTATTTATCCTCTGTTTTAATTTAAGAATACCTTGTTCTAATTTATGCTTTTTAATGATTTTCTTAAATCATTGAATTTTGCTTTCTTAAAATTAAGTCTTGGTCGAACCCTTGTAACACTGCTTATGGAAAGTGATTTCAAATGTGACCATGTTATAATTACGGTTACCCAAATGTTCTTTGACATATATGTTTTATATTATTTCTGTATTGTTTGATAGCACTATATCCAATATAGCTTTATTCCTAGTTGTCACCTCTATTGATTGTGAGATGAAGTTATCTTTGAGAACATTTAAAAATCTATCCCCCTTGGCTGTATTGCTAATTTCATAGGCCCAACGAAATATAATAAAATATACATGACTGCACTCAATTTAAACAAGTTTGTCTTACTGAATCCCAATATCCCGTATAAAAAGGTATACACGTTTGCATTTCTTATAAAGCTTATAATATACGGTTTTGATTAGAAGTGCAGTGTTTAAAAAGATAAAGAAAATAAAAATACTCACAAACTGCTGTTTCGACCTAATGGGTCTCATCAGTGTGAGGCTGGTTTCTGGCTACTGCACTATGAAGTTGTACTGAATGAGAAATTCAAATACTTAGTTCACATACCTTGCAATACAAGTACAGGAGATAACCCCCTTTGGATAAGATCTACATGTACCAAAATTGTAAAGAGTTTAACATTCTCAAAGGATAACTATCTACAAGCCTACTCTACAACAAAGCATTCTGGGTAATGACATGCACATGGGGATTATAATGTTTCTTTCCAATTTAACTAGATTCCCTCAGCACATGATGCTTAGTAACAGATTGTTTTAAAAAAAATACAATAACTTAGAAGTGCAGTGCCAGAAAAACCACTCACAGACAGCCCCAAGAAGCACCTTTTTATCCACTATAATGGTCCTGTGTGTTTGATTAAATGTGATGGTAAATCCTGGTGTTTTTGAAACGCTAGGATTTACCAGTGCTACAAATAAAGGGGACTATCAGTCATGAAGTATAAAAACTTCATGCTGAAAGTTACTTTACTTGCAGCGAGTTTGTGCCGAGATGAGCACCTCCAGTCGCCCACGCCACCTCTTAGCCAATAGCCGTGCGGGCCAATCGGCATTATGGGTGTTGAAGCAATTAAAGGATAAAATACTTCACAGATAGAGATCATCCCAGGAAAGGGTTGTCTACATGTGTGAGCCGAGTATGAGGAGGCACTAAGATCCTACGGCCCCTAAAAAAAGAGTAGTAAAAAGGGCACAGGAAAAGCTGTGGAAATTACAGCTTTTAACTTTTTTGTCAGTAACAGCAGAGATGGTGAAGTATTGATCTAAGAACAGTTCTTAAACAGAGCCACTCAGAGAAGGGGAAGCAAAACAGGACCGGTCTAATTGGGGTGCTTTTTACTTGCGAACAGTGAATATTTAGCAATGTGTTGCACAACAAAACCAGGTCTCCAGGCAGGCTGACACTTTAGGAATCGAAAAATCATATTGATCATGGATGCACAACAGACAGCTGCATTGACTATTAAGCAGGTAGATGTCAGTGTTGGACCTCCATTGTGTTTTGAATGGGCTGACTCAAAAACTCAGGAGCAATAGATAGATAATAAAATTATAAAATTATGTGTACACCCAAAAGTTTCAGTGTCCTAATTTTTCTAACTGGTTCTTAGATTTTGGACATATCTGTCAAATACTGCTAGAATCAAGCCATAGAACAGAGGTTGGGCACATTTCTTAATTATACTATTTTTTTAATGCAATACTTCCTCGTTGGACATTTGAACCCTTCATAACTTTGTAAAGGTTTTGAATGGGGTATCTAGATATATTACATTGACATTAACTTGGAGTGAAGAATTTATTAATTTTTTGGATACCACCGTCTATAAAGAAAAGCGTGTATTGAAAATGGATCTGTATCAAAAGGATACAGACCAGAATAATTTATTACATTTTACTAGTGATCATCAACACTGGCCTTGTTGAAATCATTACCCAGAAGCCAGTTACTGAGAATCAGGATAGTTGATAATGATGAACTGGCTATAACTAGACTCCAAAAGATGTGCCATAGATTTATACAGAGAAGTTAAAGGGACAGTCTACACCAGAATTTTTATTGTTTTAAAAGAGAGATAATCCCTTTATTACCCATGTCCCAGTTTTGCATAACCACCCCAGTTATATTAATATGTTTTACCTCTGTGATTACCTTATATCTAAGCCTCTGCAGACTTCCCCCTTATCTCAGTGGTCAGTGCTTTTGACAGACATGTAGTTTAGCCAATCATTACTGACTCCTAAATAACTCCACAGGAGTGAGCACATTATTTATATGGCACACATGAACTAGTACTGTCTAACTGTAAAAAAAAAAAAAAAACCTTTCTAAATGCTCTGAGCTAAAAGCTAAAATACAGGACGTATGTGTGTGTGTGTGTGTGTGTATGTATATATATATATATATATATATATATATATATACATACACACATATACATACACACATATATATATATATATATATATATATATATATATATATATATATATATATATATATATATATATATAAATAATCACATAGATGTGTTTCTTTAATTCAGGCATGATAGCGTTGAGGACACAGGTGAATGTTTTTTAAGACGTTTTATGTATTAATCTATTTTGTCCAATCAGGTAAAAGTACACCTGTTTAAAACTCTGTTTGTGTATTAGCACCTCACGCTATGATTACGGCCTGAGGGCTGAAACATATTATACAGTAAAGGATTTTTATATTTACTACAAGGGCTCCACACCGTTCTCTCTCTCTTACCTCTGTGATTACCTTATAAATAAGCCTCTGCAGACTGCCCCCTTATCTCAGTGCTTTTGACAGACATGCAGGTAGCCAATCAGTGCAGACTCCTAAATAACTCCACGGGAGTGAGCACAATGTTATCTATATGACACTATGAACTAGTACTGTCTAACTGTGAAAAACTTTCTAAATGCTCTGAGCTAAGAGGCGGTTTTTCAACTGTTTGAGCCTACCTAGGTTTAGCTTTTCAAAAATACCACCAAGGGAACAAAGCAAATGTAATGATAAAAGTCAATTGGAAAGTTGTTTAAAATGTCATACCCTATCTGAATCATGAAAGTTTAATTTTGACTAGACTGTCCCTTTAACCTGTTACTGCTGTTGAACAATAAACTGATAATGTTTCTAAGAGATTCCCAGGAAGTTATTTATAGATAGGAAAGATCAAAATGCAATTAACAGAAGAGACCCTTTGTCTCTGAATACAATGCAATCCTGGGGGTTGTAATATTTCAGGATCCCCCAATGCCTGCATATAATGTATAAACTATAAAGCAATTTAAAGAAAGGGATTAGTAAGGGTTGATGTAGCTGGTACTCCCCTTAGTAATTAGGATATTTTACTTCTAAAAACAAAAATGTTGATATTCCTGTTTAGGCTGTTTAAAGGGCCACTGTAAGTAAATATGTTCTATGCCTGTTACTAACTAACTACCCCAAATACGCTTTTTATCAATAGCATTTCATTAACATATCTCTACCGTATATCAGAAATCTTGTCTGCAAATTTAAATTGTTTTCCAAAGCCACTCCGTGGGTATCCTTTGCTCTGTACCAATCCGTTTACAATACCTAGGTTTCAAAATGGCGTTTTAAAAAGTTTGTGCAACTTCGTCTTCAATAGGTCATATTGCGCATGCGCATTAGAGCCACATTAAAACGCATACGTATTGGGAACGTATAGGTAGATAATGAGATGCAAATAAACACAATTTCATTGGTTTAAGTATTTTGAACACGCAGTGCCGAAAATAGTGGGCAGGATAACGTGACATCATCGGAGAATAAAAGGTATAACTTTTATAACGTTATGAAACTTCGTTTTGGAGAAAAACAAAATTTATGCTTACCTGATAAATTTATTTCTCTTGTGGTGTATCCAGTCCACGGATTCATCCATTACTTGAGGGATATTCTCCTTCCCAACAGGAAGCTGCAAGAGGATCACCCACAGCAGAGCTGTCTATATAGCTCCTCCCCTAACTGCCACTCCCAGTCATTCGACCGAAGACAAGCAAGAGAAAGGAGAAACTATAGGGTGCAGTGGTGACTGTAGTTTAAAAATAAAAAACACCTGCCTTAAAATGACAGGGCGGGACGTGGACTGGATACACCACAAGAGAAATAAATTTATCAGGTAAG
The DNA here is from genome assembly GCF_027579735.1 of Bombina bombina. Classification (NCBI taxonomy): domain Eukaryota; kingdom Metazoa; phylum Chordata; class Amphibia; order Anura; family Bombinatoridae; genus Bombina; species Bombina bombina. The sequence continues at coordinate 498,976,248 of NC_069504.1, forward strand.
CATAAATTTTGTTTTCTCTTGTAAGGTGTATCCAGTCCACGGATTCATCCATTACTTGTGGGATACCAATACCAAAGCTATAGGACACGGATGAAGGGAGGGACAAGGCAGGCGCTTAAACGGAAGGCACCACTGCCTGTAAGACCTTTCTCCCAAAAATAGCCTCCGAAGAAGCAAAAGTATCAAATTTGTAGAATTTAGAAAAAGTATGAAGCAAAGACCAAGTCGCCGCCTTACAAATCTCTTCAACAGAAGCCTCATTTTTAAAAGCCCATGTGGAAGCCACCGCTCTAGTGGAATGAGCTGTAATTCTTTCAGGAGGCTGCTGGCCAGCAGTCTCATAAGCTAAGCGGATTATACTTCTTAACCAAAAGGAAATAGAAGTTGCTGAAGCCTTTTGGCCTTTCCTCTGTCCAGAGTAGACAACAAACTGCAGATGTTTGACGAAAATCTTTAGTAGCTTGTAAATAAAACTTTAAAGCACGAACCACGTCAAGATTGTGCAATAGACGTTCCTTTTTTGAAGAAGGATTAGGACAGTGTGACGGAACAACAATCTCCTGATTGATATTCTTATTAGATACCACATTAGGAAGAAACCCAGGTTTGGTACACAAAACTACCTTATCTGCATGGAAGATCAGATAAGGGGATCACACTGTAAGGCAGATAAATCTGAAACTCTTTGAGCCGAAGAGATAGCTACCAAAAACAGAAATTTCCAAGATAAAAGCTTGATATCTATGGAATGCAGAGGTTCAAATGGAACCCCTTAAAGAACTTTAAGAACTAAATTTAAACTCCATGGCGGAGCAACAGGTTTAAACACAGGCTTGATTCTAACTAACGCCTGAACGTCTGGAACATCCGCCAGACGCTTGTGCAAAAGGACAGAGCAGAAATCTGTCCCTTTAAGGAACTAGCTGACAATCCCTTCTCCAATCCTTCTTGGAGGAAAGATAATATCCTGGGAATCCTGACTTTACTCCATGAGTAACCCTTGGATTCACACCAATGAAGATATTTACACCATATCGTATGATAGATTTTCCTGGTGACAGGCTTTCGAGCCTGAATTAAGGTATCAATGACCGATTCGGAGAAACCACGTTTTGATAAAATCAAGCGTTCAATCTCCAAGCAGTCAGACGCAGAGAAATTAGATTTGGATGGTTGAAAGGACCCTGAAGTAGAAGGTCCTGCCTCAGCAGTAGAGTCCATGGTGGAAGGGATGACATGTCCACCAGATCTGCATACCAAGTCCTGCGTGGCCACGCAGGTGCTATCAAAATCACAGAAGCTCTCTCCTGCTTAATCTTGGCAATCAGACGAAACGGTGGAAACACATAAGCCAGGTTGAAAGACCAAGGCGCTGCTAGAGCATCTATCAGCGCTGCCTTGGGATCCCTGGACCTGGATCCGTAACAAGGAAGCTTGGTGTTCTGACGAGACGCCATGAGATCCAGTTCTGGTTTGCCCCAAAGTTGAATCAACTGTGCAAACACCTCCGGATGGAGTTCCCACTCCCCCGGATGAAAAAAGTCTGTCGACTTAGAAAATCCGCCTCCCAGTTCTCTACTCCTGGGATATGGATAGCTGAAATGCCAGAACAATGTCTGTATGGGACCTGGCGATTTGAAAATTCGATGCCTGTATTAGAATGTCGTCTAGGTAAGGGGCTACTGCTATACCCCGCGGCCTTAGGACCGCTAGGAGTGACCCCAGAACCCTCGTAAAGATTCTTGGTGCCGTAGCTAACCCAAAGGGAAGAGCCACAAACTGGTAATGCCTGTCTAGAAAGGCGAACCTGAGAAACCGATGATGATCTCTGTGTATCAGAATGTGCAGATAAGCATCCTATAAGTCCACGGTAGTCATATATTGACCCTCCTGGATCATAGTTATGGTTCGAATAGTCTCCATCTTGAAGGATGGGACCCTGAGAAATTTGTTTAGGATCTTGAGATCTAAGATTGGTCTGAAGGTTCCCTCTTTCTTGGGAACCACAAACAGATTTGAATAGAAGCCTTGCCCTTGTTCCTCCTTTGGAACTGGGTGGATCACTCCCATAACTAGGAGGTCTTGAACACAATGTAAGAATGCCTCTCTCTTTATCTGGTTTGCAGATAATTGTGAGAGATGAAATCTTCCTTTTGGGGAAGAAGCTTTGAAGTCCAGAAGATATCCCTGGGACACAATTTCCAATGCCCAGGGATCCTGGACATCTCTTGCCCAAGCCTGGGCGAAGATAGAAAGTCTGCCCCCTACTAGATCCGTTTCCGGATCGGGGGCTGATCTTTCATGCTGTCTTAGAGGCAGCAGCAGGTTTTTTTGGCCTGCTTTCCTTTGTTCCAAGTCTGGTTAGGTCTCCAGACCGGTTTGGACTGGGCAAAATTTCCCTCTTGTTTTGTATTAGAGGAAGTTGAAGTTGCGCCACTCTTGAAGTTTCGAAAGGCACGAAAATTAGACTGTTTGGTCCTTAATTTGTTGGACCTATCCTGAGGAAGGGCGTGACCTTTTCCTCCAGTAATATCAGAAATGATCTCCTTCAGTCCAGGCCCGAATAGGGAAGGGAATGTTGAGAAGCTTAGACTTTGAAGTAACGTCAGCTGACCAGGATTTAAGCCATAGCGCCCTACGTGCCTGAATAGCAAAACCTGAGTTCTTAGCCGTTAGTTTGGTTAAATGAACAACGGCGTCAGAAACAAATGAATTGGCTAGCTTAAAGGCTTTAAGCTTGTCAAGGATATCATCAAATGGGGTTTCTACCTGTAGAGCCTCTTCTAAAGACTCAAACCAGAAGGACGCAGCAGCAGTGACAATGCATGCAAGGGGCTGGAGAATAAAACCTTGTTGAATAAAAAATTTCTTAAGGTAACCCTCTAATTTTTTATCCATTGGATCTAGAAAAGCACAACTGTCCTCGACAGGGATAGTTGTACGCTTCGCTAGAGTAGAGACTGCTCCCTCCACCTTAGGGACCGTTTGCCACAAGTCCCGTGTAGCGGCATCTATGGGAAACCTCTTTTTAAAAACAGGAGGGGGAGAGAACGGTACACCTGGTCTATCCCATTCCTTAGTAATAATTTCTGAAAACCTCTTAGGGATTGGAAAAACATCAGTGTAAACAGGCACTGCCTAGTATTTATCCAATTTCTCTGGGACTACAATGACGTCACAGTCATCCAGAGTTGCTAAAACCTCCCTGAGCAACATGCGGAGGTGTTCAAGCTTAAATTTAAATGTAGACATATCAGAATTAGGTTGAAGTGTCTTCCCTGAGTCAGAAAAATCACCCACAGATAGAAGCTCTCCTTCGGCTTCTGCACATTGTGAGGGTATATCGGACATAGCTACTAAAGCGTCAGAGAGCTCTGTATTTTTCCAAGTCCCAGAGCTGTCTCGCTTTCCTTGTAACCCTGGTAGTTTGGACAATACTTCTGTAAGAGTATGATTCATAACTGCCGCCATGTCTTGTAAAGTATACGCAATGGGCGCGCTAGATGTACTTGGCGCCTCTTGAGCGGGAGTTAAAGGCTCTGACACGTGGGGAGAGTTAGTCGGCATAACTTCCCCCTTGTCAATTTCTTCTGGTGATAAATTTTTTAAAGGGACAGTCTAGGCCAAAATAAACTTTCATGATTCAGATAGAGCATGTAATTTTGAACAATATTCCAATTTACTTTTATCACCAATTTTGCTTTGTTCTCTTGGTATTCTTAGTTGAAAGCTTAACCTAGGGAGGTTCATATGCTAATTTCTTAGACCTTGAAGCCCACCTCTTTCAGATTGCATTTTAACAGTTTTTCACCACTAGAGGGTGTTAGTTCACATATTTCATATAGTTAACACTGTGTTCGTGCACGTGAAGTAATCTGTGAGCAGGCACTGATTGGCTAGACTGCAAGTCTGTCAAAATAACTGAAAAAAGGGGCAGTTTGCAGAGGCTTAGATACAAGATAATCACAGAGGTTAAAAGTATATTATTATAACTGTGTTGAATATGCAAAACTGGGAAATGGGTAATAAAGGGATTATCTATCTTTTAAAACAATAATAATTCTGGTGTAGACTGTCCCTTTAAAGCCAGAATATGGTCTTTATAACTTATAGTAAGATCAGTGCATTTGGTACACATTCTAAGAGGGGGTTCCACAATGGCTTCTAAACATAATGAACAAGGAG